>NW_015167242.1:22952-32940 GCF_001447785.1 Gekko japonicus
GACAGACGTGTGTAGTGAAAGATAAATTCTGCACGCACCTGGAGTGGAAAGGAATCTGAAAACTTCCTCTGCTCCGTCCTGTACTTCTGGGTCTGGGTTGGAGGGTAGAGACCACCTGGCACCGCTTGGCTTGCTCGAAGCTTGGGTTTTGTCATTTTTAAAAGACATTTTGATTTTGAATGAGGGGAGAAAGAGAAGTCTTGGCAGTTTCTCGGGAATGTGGATTTGTGAGCAGGTTTTTTTAAAAATATATATATATATGGATAGCTTATGTTTTTTGTGTTACTGGTGTTGTTTCTGACAGAGCCTAGTGTGGAAGATGCATGTTTCCTAGGAAGGCTATTTATAAAGAAGAGATTGGATTTATACCCCACCCTTCACTCTGAGTCTCAGAGAGGCTTACAAACTCCTTTCCCTTTCCAAAAGTCTATTTGGAAATGGAGGGAGAAACTGTTCTTTTTAAAAGTAAAATCTAACTGCCTCTGATGAAAGAGTGGGGTAATGTCAAGTGTGAAATGCAGCCAGAGTAGCTGTATTCATGCATGCCCTTCTCACATGTTTGGTTTCAATAGGATTATCTGGCTTGATAAGATGTGGTAGAACTGGACCCGCAGTTACTTCCCTGAGGAGATCAGATAATAGAGATGTAGTCTCTAGCTAACCTTGGTCCAGGCCTTCCCTCCCAGCCTAACTGACCTCACAGGGCTGTTAGAAGGAAACTGAGGAAGGGAATAGGAATGGCATAGGAAGAGCCCTTCCTCCATTTGATGCTCACAACAGCAGCCCTGTGAGGTAGGTTAGGCTGAAAGTGTGTGATTGGCCCAAGGTCCAGGGTTTCTCAGATCCTAATTAGACACCACACTGGCTGTCTTAAGTAACTGCTTCCCTTTTCCCTTTATCTGTGGCTTATTATGAGAAAGACGTCAACCTGAGACCCTGAAGAGCCACTGCCACTCTGAGTACACTGGGGGGGGGGGGGGGGGGGAAGCTTGCAATGCCCAGCCATTTCATGTTTTCCTCTTGGTCGTAGCCTCAGTGTATTGATCATAAGAGCAGGCTGGGGAAAGGGTTTGCTCCCCACTCCAGACACACTCAAGCTTACTACAGCACAGACATTGTCTCCAGATTTTGATTCAAGAATTCAGAGCAAGAGGTGTCAGTTATCAAAGACTGTTAAATAAGCAAAATATTGCAAGTGTTAATGTTTTAAGCATGTTTGTATTTTAAGTCAAAAAATAATATCTTTAATTGTGTTTGTCTGTGTCCGTTATAAAGTTTATATCTCTGGTACCTGGCATTACATTTTATGATACACATGAACTGGCCCAACAAAGTCCCATTTATGTCAGATCCGGCTTTAATAACAAATGAGTTCAACATCCTGGTCTACAGAGCTACAGGAATGCTTCTCTCAATATGATCTATTGCTACTGGTTTCCTAATCTGTACAATAATCATGGGTCAGACTGAGAGCAACACATACAGAACAATTCACTTATGTGGCTCCCACTTGGGGGAATGTCCTAGCCAGCAAGGTGAGCAGGACTCCTACAATTCCAGCATTCCACAAAAGGTGTGCAACAGAATGCAACAGGTAGCCGTGTTAATGTCACAGTATAAAAGAGCAAGAGCCTGGTAGCACCTTAAAGACTAACTAAATTTGTGGCAGGATATGGAGCTTTCATGAGTCACAGCTCACTTCTTCAGATATCTAGACTCAAATCGTTCTGTTTTCTACTGAAACAGGACAGTTTAAGACAGTATTTTAACTATGGAAATAAGGTTGGTTTCTAATTTTCCAGTCTCCTTTTCTTCCCACGCTCCAGGCATTTCTACGCTTTCTCCACAGTGTAAATTCTTTGATGCGAACTTAGTGTCTCCTTCCATGGAAAACTTTTGCCATACCAGGGATTTGCATGATTTCTCCCCTGTATGAATTCTTTCATGGTAAATAAGGCCTCCTTTGCTACGAAAGGGCTTTCCGCACTCCAAGCATTTATAGGGTTTCTCCCCTGTATGAATTCTTTCATGGCAAGTAAGGTTTCCTTTGCTACGAAAGGACTTTCCACACTCCAGACATTTATAGGATTTCTCCCCTCCATGAATTCTTTCATGGCAAGTAAGGTTTCCTTTGCGACTAAAGCACTTTCCACACTCCAGGCATTTATAGGGTTTCTCCCCTGTATGAGTTCTTTCATGGTAAGTAAGGCATCCTTTGCTACGAAAGTACTTTCCACACTCCAGGCATTGATAAGGTTTCTCCCCTGTATGAATTCTTTCATGGTAAATAAGGTTTTTTTTGCTACTAAAGTACTTTCCACACTTCAGGCATTTACATGGTTTGTCCCCTGTATGAATTCTTTGATGGTAAGTAAGGCCTTGTTTGCTAGCAAAGCAGTTGCCACACTCCAGGCATTTATATGGTTTCTCCCCTGTGTGAATTCTTTGATGGAAAGTTAGCCTATCCTTCCGTGGAAAGCTTTCTCCACACTCCAAACATTTATAGGGTTTCTCCCCTGTATGAATTCTTTCATGGTAAGTAAGGTTCCGTTTGCAAGTAAAGCAGTTTCCACACTCCAGGCATTTATATGGGTTCTCACTTGTGTGAATTCTTTGATGGGCAGTTAATATCTTCTTCTGTCGAAAGCTTTTCCCACACTCCAGACATTTATGTGGTTTCTCCCCTGTGTGAATTCTTTGATGGAAAGTTAGCATATCCTTCCGTGGAAAGCTTTTCCCACACTCCAGACATTTATATGGTTTCTCTCCTCTATGAATTTTTTCATGGTAAGTAAGGTTTCCTTTGCTACTAAAATACTTCCCACACTCCAGGCATTTATATGGGTTCTCACCTGTGTGAATTCTTTGATGGACAGTTAATATAGTCTTCTGTCGAAAGCTTTTTCCACACTCCAGACATTTATGTGGTTTCTCTCCTCTGTGAATTCTTTGATGGAAAGTTAGAGTATTCTTCCGTGGAAAGCTTTTTCCGCAATCCAGACATTTATATGGTTTCTCTCCTGTATGAATTCTTTCATGGTCAATAAGGCTTTGTTTGCTAGTAAAGCTGTTTCCACACTCCTGGCATTTATATGGTTTCTCCCCTGTGTGAATTCTCTGATGATACATAAGGTTTCCACTATGCTTGAAGCTTTTCCCACATTCGAGGCATTTATAAGGTTTCTCCCCTGTGTGAATTCTCTGATGATACATAAGGCTTCCACTCTGCTTGAAGTGTTTCAGGCATTTATATGGTTTCTCTCTTGTATAGGTTTGTTGATGGGAAGTAAGCTTGTCACTCCACCTGAACCTTTCTCCACACTCCACGCATTGATATTTTCCCGCCTCTCCCTGAATTCTCTGCATACCCCCAGCTGAAAGAAAGAGACACTTATCATGAACAGTGTGAAAAACAGAGCAGGAACATGAGAGAACGGACTACATTAACTGTGGTCGGGAGTGCAAAACTAGACACACTTTGAGAAGCCTTTGTTGGTAATCTGGTCCTATACTGTTACAGAAAAATCAGGAGTTCAGAGGGGCTTCTCAAAAACGAATCCACAAGCCAGGGAGTTTCTCCTCAGGCAGTGATGCAAGCTACAGGTTGCTTTGTTCTTTGCTCTTCAACCTCCACAGGCACCTTTTCAGCATTCACTCCTTACCCCGGCTCAATGGAGAACCAGCTCTTAGGATAAAGAAGGTCACAAAAGAAACCCACCCGCCCTAGGAAGGAAGAATAAGCCACACTCCGTCCCACCACAGACCTGCCAGTCCCGCCTCTTCAGCCGAGAACAGGAAGAACAGCTCTTCTTCTCCTTCCAGCCAGGAGATCAGGTTGGGTTTGGCAGTCACTGGTCCTTTTCATCATGAAAAAAGAGCAGAAAATTAGACTTCTGTTCCGTGCAGATCAGTTTGACTCTTCCAAGCCAACTTGACTATATCCCTACGGGCACAACAGACAAGTAATAGGTGAGGGGTGGGGTATTGGACCAGGTAGAGGGCAGTGTTCCCTCTAAGCTGAGTTAGTGTGAGTTAGCTCACAGTTTTTTAGCCTCTGGCTCACACATTTTTGTCTTAGCTCAGGAAGGATGGCTCCAGAGGAAACTAAAACTCACACACAACTTTAATGCCAGTAGCTCACAAAGTAGAATTTTTGCTCACAAGACTCCACAGCTTAGAGTGAACATTGGTAGAGGGGCAAAGATCCGGAGAGGAAAATATCACCCAGTGAGTTTTCAGTCTTACGTAAAAAGAATCAGTGAATCTGTCAAAAAAATTGGTTTTTTTACAAAATCTTTACAACTGATTTATTTTTCCGGAGAATAAGAGAGGGTCAGATTTTGGAGACAGCGGACACAGAGGGAACTTAAACCGTTGGGATGGTTGTCTGCCGGCCCCTTCCAAGTCACCCAGCTGCTAAGAACATAAGAGAAGCCATGATGGATCAGGCCAGTAGCCCATCCAGTCCAACACTCTCTGTCACACACTGGCCAAAACCCAGGTAGCATCTGGAGGTCCACCAGTGGGGCCAGAATTGCAGAAGCCCTCCCGCTGTTGCCCCCCCCCCCAAACTCCAAGAATTCACAACATCAATTCCCCAGACTGCGTGTTCCAACTATACTTTGTGGCTAATAGCTACTGACGGACCTCTGCTCCATGTGTTTATCCAATGCCCTCTTGAAGCTGCCAATGCTTGTATCTGCCACCACTTCCCACCGCAGAGAATTCCATGAGTTAATTACTCGTCTGGCCGTCTAAAGGTCACCTGGGTCACATGCAGTGTTCCCTCTAAGCTGAGTTAGTGTGAGTTTTTTAGCCTCCAGCTCACACATCTTTGTCTCAGCTCAGGAAGGAGGGCTCCAGAGCAAACTGATTGATGCCGGAGCCAAATCGCTCGCTCACAACTTTAATGCCAGTAGCGCACAAAGTAGAATTCCTGCTCACAAGACTCCACAGCTTAGAGGGAACATCTAAGGGTCTCTCTATTATATAGAAAATTGCAGGGCTGGGTTCTGTCCCAAGGGCGGGAGAGGTTCGCGAGGGGTAGCCTTTTCAGTAAGTTCTGGGAGCTTCACCTTTCCAAGCTCCCACCAGAGAATCCACTTGGAAACCTAAAATGCTCCAGAGCATGAGGGAATGAGGTCATAGTCATGATGAGACTCAATGGGCAGATCATTTTATCCCGTTCCCCCCCTTCCCTGGAAGGGCTGGAGCTGCAGCCCCCCGACTTCAACGAGGCTAAAAATCCAGGACCGGCCCTGGTAAAGGACCCTCAACACGAATGCTGGAAGGCTTGCAAAACAATTAGTCTCAGGCACCATCCTTGAGAACTTATGAGACTGGCAGAGAGGCCATCCGTGTGTCCTCCACAGTCACATCGCAGCACAGGTGAGGTAAGGTCAGCCTGGAGGAAACGCCCCTGCTTGGATCCGCCCACCCTCTCCAACCCAGCATCTCTTGACGCCCCTTCTGAAGCCCTCTCACGGGGTCCAAAGACTGCTAGAGAGCGCCTCACTTGTGTGCATGGAGAACCCTTGCCAGATGTGTACAAAGGACTACTTAGCCAAATGGACCGACCGCATCCTTCCTCAGCAGCAACTATGAACAAAGAGGAGTCTCAGCCACACCCAACAGCATCGAGGAGAGAAGATCCCTCACCCAGAGCGGCCACGTTCCCAAAATTCTCCAGCATGACCTCCTTGTAGAGAGTTCTCTGGGCTGGGCTCAGCAGGGCCCACTCCCCCCGGGTGAAATACACGGCTACCTCTTCGAAGGACACCGGATCCTGGAGGAGAAGGAGGAGGCGGAAGAAGAAAGTAATCCTTCCCATCACTGGGAAATTGGTCCGTGAGAAATAAATCCAAACACGGGTATTAAAACGATCCCTGAACAGCAGCAGCCAGGAGGGGATCCGGGCCCTGAGGCTTTCCCCTTCCCAGTGCTCCTTGAGGGAATCCAGGGAACAGAGGAATGGCCAGGGCTCTCACGGGGTTACCAGCCTCCCGCCTGCTCTGGCTTCCTCCTCCTTCGACCTCTCTGCTTGACCTCTAGAGGGAAGGCACTTCCGGAGAGAGGAGGATTGGAATATGCAAAAGCACACCGATATGTGGCTGAGAGGAGAGCCAGGGCTTGCCCTCCGGGGTACTGAAGGAGACGCAGATTTTTTTAACTCCGTCCTCGCTTGAACTGCTAACTGGGTGGGGGCGAGACTGGTCGATGCCCTCCTGGGGAGAGCAAGAATGAGTCTGCAGAGCTCCTTCCAAGCAGGGAGAGGAGCAGATCGGTTGAGTCAACGGCCGAAGGAGTGGCAGAGTTGGAGGCTTCTTTCCTGTCACGTCCTGAGAAGAGGGAAGACACAGGCCACGGGTGGAAGAGGGAGAGCACACTCTTGTGGGCGTGACTGAAAATGTTTTCACACATGCTGAGTAACACTTTCAACCCACTTTCAATGTACTTTGCAACTAGAAACTACTGGGCGAAGGGGCAAAAATCGGCTTGCAGACAGTTGCTAAAGTGCTCTGAAAGCAGACTGAAAGTGCTTTACTCAGTGTGTGTGAAAGCACGATGAGGCAGCAAAAAGGGGTGCAAAGCCGAGTGCTGGCCAGGTGAGGGAAAGAAGAGGGGAAAAACATTCACTTCTTCCAGAACTTCTTCTGGCCTTGGGAGTCTGCCTCTTTCCTGGCGCTCAGTCCTAATGAAAGCCAGGTTGGTCTCCCAGAAGGCAGCAATTTTCTCGAGCAGTTTGTCTGGATTGCTCATGTCAATCGACCCAAATACCTTGACGTTAATGACCAGATGTGATTGGAGAGGGATTGTGCTCAAAGTATCCAAGGGAACACCTATTTTCTCCTAAGGAGCCTCTGCTGAAGTCTCCAGCATGAGTGGAGTCCAGACTGGCATCCAACTCCAGCAGGGTCTGTAGGGTGGTTGCCCCAATGGAGTGTACATTTCAAAAAGCAAGTGCATTCCTGACATTATAGCATACTAGGAAAAAGGCCCATTGTTGAAATAAATATGAGCTCTAGAAAGAGGCTCTGGGTGGGTGCCCTGGCCTTAGGCACTTAGGGTCAATTTGCTGTGGCATCCTCAGCAGGGTATAATGACACAGAGTCCACCGTTTTCTCCAGGGGAACTGATCTCTGCCATCTGAAGAGCAGTTGTAATTCTGAGTGATTTCCAGCCCGCACCTGGAGATTGGCAACAATGGTTCCCCAGGAGGAAATGGCTGGTTTGGATGGTGAAGTCTATGGCATTGTACCTGTCTGAGGTCCCACCCCTTCTCAAACTTCACCCTCTCCAGGCTCCACCCCTCAAATCTCCAGGAATTTCCCAACCTGGATTGGGCAACCCTATCTCCTTCCCACCCAACCATCAACCTACCCTCTATAGCATTCTATTCAGCTGAGGCTTCTCCCCTCCCCAAACTCCCCAAACTCTGGCTTCCATAGACTTCACCACAAAATCTCCAGGAATTTCCTGACCTGAAGCTGGCAACCCTAGTCAGGACTGGCCCCAATGCGTTCAGGCCGTAGTAGGCCTGGAAAGGGCTTCCTGCTCCTGCCTTTTTACTGACAGAACCAAGCTTGGTTGCCTAGCAACAGCCAGAGGGGAAAGTGAGCCCCACAGCAGGAGAAGAGAATGGTTTGACGGCTGGTGGCTCACCTCAGTAGCCAGCCAGCCACGGAGGAGCCAAGTAGCAGTAGAGCCAGCCATTTTGGCAGTTTATTCAGGCAGGGAAGAGAGACCAAGCCGGCAATGGGTGGGGGACAGGAGCGGACCCAGCACCCAACCAATGGTACGTGAGTACTCTTGAGTGGCAGTTGACTGGCCAATGGCTGGTGGAGTGCACAGCAGAGCCAATGGGAGAGCCGGAAGGTGCCAATACGCTAGGGCTTTTATATATGTAGTATACTGCACATGGCAATTTGGGGGGGAGGGGCAAACGCGGAGGGCTGTGGCTTGTCCGCTGGGAAAACGGGAGCCCCAAACATTGTGCATGTATGAAAACTGCACATGTGGCTCTCCATGAGCCACAGAGTGAGTACCACCAATGAAGACACTTGAGCTTTTCTTTTTGCTAACTACCCTTTTTGCATTCAGCTTTCTGATAAATATACAGCCAAGCCTCTGAAGAGGAGCTTGGTGGCAGGAGTTAGCACGACTTCTGATCCCTGAATTTCTCACTTTAGCATCTCTCTTTTCCCCTCCTTTTTCGGTTAGCGTGCACCACTTGAATTCATTTTTAAGATCATCCGTAAAGAGCATACAATGAACTTTAATACGACCTACAAGTGTTGATGTATGAATACCTGGGAATATTAAAAGTGGAGTTAGATCTAAAGTAGTGAATAAAGGTTGTTGGCCAGTTTGATCATCCCCCACCCCTGATATATTTCTGGGCTGGGCAACATCTGGATTCCCATTCTTAAGAATATAAGAAGAGCCCTGCTGGATCAGACCAATAGTCCATCTAGTCCAGCGTCCTGTCTTACACAGTGGCCAGCCAGTTCCTCTAGAGGGCCAACAACAGGGCAGAGAGGCGGAGGAGCAGGAGGAGATTGGATTTATACCCCGCCCTTCACTCGGGAGTCTCAGAGCAGCTTACAATCTCCTTTCCCTTCCCCTCCCCACAACAGACACCCTGTGAGGTAGGTGGGGCTGAGAGAGCTCTGAGAGAACTGCTCTCGAGAACAGCTCTGCAAGAACTGTGGCTGACCCAAGGTCACCCAGCAGCTGCATGTGGAGGAGTGGGGAATCAAATTCGGTTCTTCAGATTAGAGTCTGCTGCTCTTAACCACCACACCAAACCGGATGAAAGATCACCAAGAAAAATCATATCCCAATACTGTCTCCCAGATTTCCCACAGAACTGAATTTCTGTGTATTTCTGGCCACTGTGTGATACAAAGTGTTGGACTGGATGGGCCTTTGGCCTGATCCAACATTGACATCTCTTATGTTCTGACCACTGGCCTCTTCACTAAGAACTACGTTTTTAGGGGATGACAAGAGAGTACTTTGGATCACCTAAAAATATCTTTTGAAAGCCAGCTAGAGTGACAAACTGGGACCTGAGAGACCCAGGTTCGAATCCCCACTCTGCAATGAAAACTTGCCAGGTGACCTTCAGCCAGTTACATGCTCTCGGCCTAACATACCTCATAAGGTCATTCTGAGGATAAAATGGAGAAGAGGAGAATGATGTAAGTCATGTTGGGTCCCCTTTGTGGAGAAAGGTAAAGGTTCCCTTGCTCGAAAGCCAGTCGAGTCCGACTCTAGGGTTGCTGTGCTCATCTCCGTTTCCAAGCCGAAGAGCCAGTGCTGTCCGAAGACGTTTCCGTGGTCATGTGGCATGACTAAACACCAAGGCGCACGGAACGGTGTTACCTTCCCACCGAAGTGGTCCCTATTTATCTACTTGCAATTTCTTGCTTTCAAACTGTTAGGTTGGCAGTAGCTGGAACTAGAGACGGGAGCTCACTCCGTCATGTGGCACACTCGGGTCTTGAACTGCTGAACTACCAACTTTCGACAGCCTGCAGTTCAGCGTCTTAACCACTTGAGCCACCACAGCTCCTTTTGTGGAGATAGGAGGGGCATGAAAGAATCAAATAATAAAAATTTCATCTCACAGTGAATTCCAGGTCTTCTGGCCCGTTTCTAGAGAAGGAGCAGTGTTGCTTCTTTCTCCAACCAGTTACTGGTAGGAGCCCAGATCCTTTTTCCTACGGCACAAGCGAACCTGACAAGACTTTTATAAAGGTTTCTCAACAGCCACCTTCCAACTGTCAAGAATTGCAAACTGGACTTCTGCCACGCGTTCCACAGGGAATATCACCCCCCACACACACACAAACACCTTTTTGGTTTGGCTGAGGAACTTCTACCAAAGCTTCACATCTAGCCTTCCACTAGGGCTGCTAATTCCAGTTCCGGAAGCTCCTCAAGATTGCTTGTAGAGGGCAGAATTTGGGTAGGGAGTTCAGCA
>NW_015167242.1:32983-34448 GCF_001447785.1 Gekko japonicus
TTCAGCAGGGTTCTTCTGATGCCAAAAAGCCTGCCCCCCTCCCCCCAATCTCTGTATTCTGGAGATAAGTTATGATTTCCAGGAGACCTCTAGGCCTCACCTGGAGGTTGGTAACCCGTACTGTTTTCTTCTCCCTGTTGGGGAACCTCTGCACACGTAATCCAAGACAGGCTTGGAACTGAACCAAGGGTAAAGAACCTGATTTGGTGAGCCTTGTCCAGGGCTCTTTTTGTAGAAAAAGCCCAGCAGGAACTCATTAGCATAATAGGCCACACCCAACAGCAGGGACTCATTAGCATATTGGGCCACACCCCTGACAGCACAGCTCATTAGCACATTAGGCCGCACCCCCATGTTACCAGAAGTGTGGTCATCCAGCCACACCCACCTTTTGCTTCTTATTCTGTTTACCTTGTTTGTTGTCAAAACCCAGGGCCTTTTTTTGTAGCAGGAACTCCTTTGCATGTTAGGCCACACACCCATAATGTAGCCAATCCTAATGAGTTTCTGCTATTTCCTAATGGGTTTCTGCTGTTGGGTGTGGCCTATTATGCTAATGAGTTCCTGCTGGGCGTGGCCAACTCAGGAGCCAGCCGGAACTCCGTCCCTGTGCGTTCCTGCCCCAAAATAGCCCTGCTTGTGACACAGAAGAAACCATTCCCGTCTCCCCAGTGATCCCCCCCCCCCACTTACCTGAGCAGGGTTCATGATGGATCTTTCCCCCTCACCATACAGAGATACTGAAGAAGACATCGAGGGTTTCTTACCACTGCTGCCTGGATGGGTGAAAAAGACAATCAGAGAAGCCAATGTTGGAGCAGGCCAACGGCCCCTCCAGTCCAACACTCTATCATACATATGGTGGAAAACAATTTTTTTGCCACACGTTTAATTTCTGTTCCAGTCCCCAGAGCAGTGTTCCCTCTAAGCTGAGTTAGTGTGAGCTAGCTCAGTTTTTTAGCCTCCGGCTCACACATTTTTTGGAAGGGATGGGCTCCAGAGCAAACTGATTTATGCAGCAGCCAAATCACTCGCTAACAACTTTAATGCCAGTCGCTCACAAAGTTGAATTTTTGCTCACAAAACCCCACACCTTAGAGGGAACATCGCCCCAGAGTGACTCTCTCTCCAGGTTTGTTTCAGAGCACAACTCGAGATCCCGGGGTTAAGAACATATTCAAGATCCTGGGCAGTGTTCCCTCTAAGCTGAGTTGGTGTGAGCCAGCTCACAGTTTTTTTAGCCTCCAGCTCACACATTTTTCCTCCTCGCTCAAGGAAGGAGGGCTGCAGCGCCAACTAATTCACACAGCAGCCAAATCTCCTGCTCACAACTTTAATGCCAGGAGGAGCTGACAAAGTAGAATCTTTGCTCACAAGACTCCACAGCTTAGAGGGAGCATTGATCCTGGGGTTAAGGACATACTCGAGTTCTGGTCTCTTGGGAGAGGGAGAAAAAGTTCTCTTC
>NW_015167243.1:0-34311 GCF_001447785.1 Gekko japonicus
GGGGCCTCACAAGTGGAGTAGCCTAGGACATCAGAGTCAGTTTAATAGTAATGGAAAAGATTTTTCACCAGTAGTAAAAACTCATAGTAAAAGTGCATTATTTGCAAACTGTATCATCACTTTAGCATCCCTAGTCAGATGCCAATCCTTGTTTTGGATTCTTGTTCTTGAAATGCTAACTGGGAAATATGAATGCATCGAGGTCAAAAACCACAGGACAAATTGCAAAACTTCTTCACTTTCCAGTGTCCAGCATAAATCCCTGTACCCCTTCTTCGTTACCTTTGAATTGCTTCATAACACCTTCTAGAAAGGAGTTGAGGTCACAGAAGTCCCAGATCCTCCACTTCAACTCAGTGGGAAAAGCCACTGGATTCTCAAAATTCTCCTTCTCCTCACATCTGGAGAGAAACAAAGTTAAACCTGCCAAGCACCCAATCCAGAATTCCAAAGCAGGGGGCAAGGAAAAACAGACAAATAGGAAAATGGGCGGTAGGGAGTGTGTGAAGAATTCAGGTGAAAAGAGACAGAGGGGGTGGAAACGTTTTGGGAAGCATCTCCAAAGACACCAAAGTGAAGCAGCTTGACTAGTAGAAGAGAATGGGGGCAGAGAAGTGATCCTTCCTGTGATAAAGGGGACATTACAAATATGAAAGAATGTTCCTGTTTCTTTGCAAAATATTGGAACGTATGGCTTCCTAAATGCTTTCTCAAGGATCTCAGTGGTTATAAAAACTAAAACAAAAGCTCGTCTCATCCTAAAGACTAACCATTTATTACAATATGCACTTTTGTGAGTCACCGCTTGCTTTTTCAGGTATGTGGTGGGAGATCAACTGTGAATTCTACTTATGAGGATGATTATAAGGGTTGGTGGGGGGGAGAGGAGTGGGGGTTAGAGCACTTTCCCTGTGTGGAAATGCTGAAGATATGGGACTTTTCAGTTTGGAAAAGAGATGACTAAGGGGGACACGATGCAGGTTTATAAAATTATGCATGGGGTGGAGAGAGTTGACAAAGAGAACTTTCTCTCCCTCTCCCAAATACTAAAACTTGTGGGCATCCAATGAAGCTGGTGGGCAGTAGATTCAGGGTGGACAAAAAGAAATATTTCTTTACATAGAGAGTGATTAAAATGTGGAATTCGTTGCCAGAGGGTGTTATGGCAACAGGGGATTAGATGGATTCATGGAGGAGAGGTCTATCATTGGCTACCAGCCATGGTGACTGAGGGGAACCTCCATGTTCAGAGGTACTAAACCTCTGTATCTCTGTGCCAGGAGGCAACTTCAGGGGAAGGCCTCAGCCCTTCTGTTCTGTTGCTGGCCCTCCAGAGGAATTATTTGGCCACTGCATGATTCAGGATACCACTGGTCTGATCCTGCAGGGCTCTTATGTTCTTCTGAGAGGAAGGCTTGGTGTGAATTCATCGTAAGTCTTTCATGCGTAAATTCTCTATGGAGGGGAATAGTGGTCCCTCTAGGCTGAGTTAGTGTGAGCTAGCTCACAGTTTTTTAGCCTCCGGCTCACACATTTTCGTCTTAGCTCAGGAAAGATGGCTCCAGAGCAAACTTATTTATGCAGTATCCAAATCGCTTGCTCACAGCTTTAATGCCAGTAGCTCACAAAGAAGAATTTTTGCTTATAAGACTCCACAGCTTAGAGGGAGCGTTGGAGGGGAAGGGTGTGAGTCTTTCACCTTTCAGCAACGTGAAACTGAAGCAGAAATATGTGGGACCTACTTACCTTTGCAAGGTGCTTCTAGCATCCTAGAATGAAAAGAGAGAAAAGAAGAAGAAACTCAGTGCTCAGCTCACGTAGGGTTACCAGCTCCAGCTTGGGAAATTCCTGGAGATGGGGGGAGGGGGAGGTAGGGTCCTTAGGGAGGACAGAGTGACCATCTTGAGCTCACCAAGGGATATGAGGCTATAAAGTACACCCAAAGCTGCCACTTCCTCCAGGGGACACAATTCTGACATTTGATGTAAGTCAGGGGGGCAGACTGCCCCTCCCCTGCACACTCTGCACTACTGTGCCTTAAAGAATAGTTTACATTCTTAGGATTTGCGGTACCAGCTTCAGGGCCTAAATACTAAGAACATACAGATTGCCGCAAGGAGTGGAGCTAGAGAGGACTCTTTGCCCTCACAAATAGTACATGCAAAATTCACACTTGCTAATAGTAAGGGGCTGGATTGTAGGAAACTCACCAGATGCTTGCCACAGGTTTGACTGACAGGCCCTTTGGATCCTAGGGGGTCTCTAAAAGTATATACGGCTTGAATTTCAGATGCTCTGGGCTGTTTGGCAAACAACCTGTGTGGGTCTTTGCTAGACACAGAAGAATTCCTTATATTTTAAGTGTACTGTATTCTAGTGAATAATGTTATGTAATGGAGGTTTGAAATCTTAAAGTTATGTTTCAGTTCTTTCTGTTCTCTTTATTTTAGTATAATAAATAGTTTTGTTGTGAAGCAGTTCTCTCTGTCTCTCTCTCTCTCTCTCTCTCTCATAAGCTCAGACAGAGACTGCCAGTCTCCACCCCTCCAAATAAGAGAAGCCAGAGGGGTCTAAGGAGGCTCAGGAATAATCCTGAGCTCACTGATTCCCCTACAGGCTCCACCTTCTGCAGTAGCCATTTTGTGGCAGCGCCCATCATGTCAGAATTTTAGAGGTGCCCACAGGGTAAAAAAAGCCTGTGGGGCCTTGCTCAACATGGACCTCTTTTTTAGTTGCATCTGGTTCCCAAACTTGAGGACGGGGCTCAGCTCCTGGAGCATTTCAGTGCTTCAAGCAAAATCAGTCCTTCCAGTTGAAATCCCAGCATCTTTATCCAATTCAGAGCATCTAAATTAAAGTGGATACACTGCCCTTTTATGCTCCAATACAGAGCAGAGCCACAAAACTAATCAGTTTTGCTTCTTGTAAAGGAGTCACATAAAGCTGTGGAGTCAGCCTTCCCCTGGCTGTTTCTGCTCCAATTTTACCTTCAGGAAGTCTCTTACAGGCTGCTGTATCTTCTTCTCCATGTCCTGGATGAGGCTTTCAAGAGAAAAGAGTTTCCCAGAGAGCCTGGCCAGACGTTCATCCCTTTCTCTTGCAATCTCCTTCTCCACTTCTTCTATGTGGCCCAGCAGAAGTTGCTCTGTTTCTTCCAGAAACTGGCGCAGTTTCCTGAACTCAACCAGGGTTTTCTCCCTCTCTGATCTGGTTACTTTCTGTGAGAAATGAAAAGAAGAGAAAAAGTTGAACACCAGAAATACAATCACTCTCGTCACTATTGAGATGTGTAATGAAAATTCTACCAGAGAATGCACCAATTTTCAATAGTGAAAATGTTTCTGCAGGGCAAGGGTGGCCAAACTTGCTTAATGTAAGAGCCACATTAGAATAAACGTCAGATGTTTGAGAGCTGCAAGACGTGAACAGATATGACACCAACGTTTTTATTGAAAAATATGCCATTTTTATTAACATTAAATGAGACTGCCAAAAATAAAAACAGAAGGGGTAAAACAGGTATTGATGATGATATTTATTGTCCAATTATATTTATTTGTTTTACTAATTATACTTATTTGTTTAAGAGAGACAGAAAGAGAGTGGTAGAAAGAGAGCGAGAGAGAGAGAGAAAAGGAAGCAAATAGATGGGGGAGGGGGAAGGAGGGGAGGGAGAAAGAGAAAAAGAGAAAGAAAGGTGGAAAGAAAGCAAATAGATGGGGGAGGAAGGGGGAAAAAGTTAAAGAGAGAGAAAGCAAATAGATGGGGAGGAAGTAGGAGGGAGGGAGGGAGAGAGAGAAAGGTGGAAAGAATGAAAGAGGTGGAAAGAAAGGAGACAGAGAGAGAGAGACAAGGAAAGCAAACAGATGGGGGTAGGGAGAGGTGGAAAGAAAGCAACTCTTTAAATGTGTCCTTCAAGGCCCCCCCAGCCCCCATGCCAGCTGGCTTGGAGAAGGGATTTAAAGAGACAAATGACTTCTCCAAGCCAGCCAGCAGGGGGAGGGCTTTCTTTCTCTGCCTCATAAGAAGGTAAGAACACAAGAGTCACCAATGTTGGATCAGGCCCATGGCCCACCCAGTCCTACACTGTCACACAATGGCCAGAAATACCAGGTGCCATCAGGAGGTGTTCTAGGGCTTTATATTGGAAATTAAGCCATTCTCAGTGGTAAGGCCACGGCTCAGTGGTAGAGTATCTGCTTGGCATGCAGAAGGTCCCAGGTTCAATCCCTGGCATCTCCAGTTGAAAGAACCAGGTAATAGTTGATGTGAAATACCCTCTGCTTAAGATCCTAGAGTGAGATTGTTAGACTGAGGGGACAATACTGACTGTGATGGGCCAAAGGTATGATTCACTATAAGGCAGCTTCATGTATATTTTTCAAAACAATTCTGAAGAACAGGACTGCCATGCAGCTTTTGACACATCTGTGTTTAAGATGTAGGGTTTTCCTGGGGTTAGGGGGAGTGAAAAAACATGGGAACTAGCAGGGCTCTTTTTGTAGAAAAAGCCCAGCAGGAACTCATTAGTATAATAGGCCACACCCCAAAGCAGAAACTCATTAGCATATTATGCCACACCCCGACAGCACAGCTCATTTGCATATTAGGCCACACCCCCATGTCACCAGAAGTGTGCTCATTCAGCCACACCCACCTTTTGCTTCTTATTCTGTTGACATTGTTTGTTGTCAAAACCCAGGGCCTTTTTTTGTAGCAGGGACTCCTTTGCATGTTAGGTCACACACCCCTAATGTAGCCAATCCTAATGAGTTTCTGCTGTTGGGTGTGGCCTATTATGCTAATGAGTTCCTTCTGGGCGTGGCCAACTTGGAAGCCAGCGGAACTCTGTTCCTGTGCATTCCTGTCATTCCTGCCCAAAAATAGCCCTGGGAACTAGTAATAGCGATACCTACAAGCAGGTCTTGGCTTTTCTGTTCTGTGTCTCTTGTACAGGACAGTATTTTTTCCTTTTCCTTCCTCAGAACATCAAGGCAGCTACAAAATTCTTCCTAGAGAGAAAACAAAAGGAGAGGAGGGGTTCCTTAATAGAGATTAGAATCCAAAATGAGAGGAAAGAGTCATTGAACAGACACCATGTAGGTTCTTGGAAGAGCCCAGAAAGGCATGCCAAGGCTATTTTCCAATACTGAAATTAGGGAGGGTTGAGCCATTTGCCTAAGGCTTCCTAGTGAATTTATGGTAGGTTACAAACAGCATGTGCAAAAAAGGTATCACTGATGAAGGAATGGATCCTCCAAACTATAGTGCTAATAGGAGTTAATTGAGAGATGGAGAGTCTAGGTTTTTGGGGTTTTTTTTACAACTGATGCGACTATAACATTTGCTGTATGCAGGTCATCTGTTCTACAGCTTACTATAGTGGGAACACTCTTAAGAGATGGTTTGACAGGTTGCTCATGTTCTTAATCCTTTTAATTTCGGTAACTTTGTTTTAACCTGAAAGTTATAAAATATGTGCAACAAATTTAGTATGTATATATGTAGGCCTGTTATGTGGGAAAGCTTCAGGCATTTAATCTCTATATGGGGTCAGAGCATTGTATAGCTCCTTTAAAACAGCCTTCTTTGCAATGAATTGTCTGGTTTTTAATTCTCTGTATTTGGATGGTCATTTCCTGACCTGGATGGCCCAGGCTAGCCCAATCTCACCTCACCAAATCTTGGATGCTAAGTAGAGTCAGCCCTGGCTAGTACTTGGACAGGAGGCCACCAATGCAGCCATAAGCAGTGTTCCCTCTAAGCTGAGTTAGTGAGAGCTAGCTCACAGTTTTTAAGTCTTTGGCTCACACATTTTTGTCTTATCTTAGGTGGGATGGCTCCAGAGCAAATCAATTTATGCAGTGGCCAAATCGCTCGCTCAGAACTTTAATACTAGTGGCCCACAAAGTAGAATTTTTGCTCACAAGACTCCACAGCTTAGAGGGAGCATTGGCCATAAACTGTAACACTGTACCCAAATACACTTGACACTTAGTTTAAAACATTCTTATATTAACAGTGTAGTACTCTGTTTCCCCCTCATGGATCACTGCCTTGTCGTGGCGAGGGGGCTTGCGCAGTTCAATGAAGCTGTGGGCTATGCCGTGAAGGGCCACCCAAGACGGACAGGCCACAGCAGAGAACTCAGACCAAGCGTGATCCACCTGGAGAAGGAAATGGCAACCCACTCCAGTATTTTTGCCAAGAAAACCCCATGGACAGTATCAAAAGGCTAAAAGATATGACGCCGGAAGATGAGCCCCTCAGGTCGGAAGGTGTCCAATATGCTACTGAGGAAGAGCAGAGGACAAGTACAAGTAACCCCAGAAAGAGTGAAGCGGCTGGGCCAAAGCCGAAAGGACCCTCAGTTGTGGATGTGTCTGATGGTGAAAGGAAAGTCCAATGCTGCAAAGAACAATACTACATAGGAACCTGGAATGTAAGATCTATGAATCAAGGTAAGCTTGACGTGGTCAAAAATGAGATGGCAAGACTGAACATCGATATCCTAGGAATCAGTGAACTAAAGTGGACAGGAATGGGCGAATTTAACTCAGAAGACCATTATATCTACTACTGTGGCCAGGAATCTCGTAGAAAAAATGGTGTGGCCTTTATAGTCAACAAGAGAGTGCAAAAGGCAGTACTGGGATACAATCTCAAAAATGACAGAATGATTTCTGTCCGATTCCAAGGCAAACCATTCAACATCACAGTAATCCAAGTCTATGCCCCAACCACTGATGCAGAAGAGGCTGAAGTGGACCGGTTCTATGAAGACCTACAACACCTCCTAGAACTAACACCAAAAAATGATGTCCTCATCATCATAGGGGACTGGAATGCTAAAGTAGGAAGTGAAAAGGTAACTGGAATAACAGACAAGTTTGGCCTTGGAAAGCAAAATGAAGCAGGGCAAAGGTTAACAGAGTTTTGTCAAGAGAACACACTGGTCATAGCGAACACCCTTTTCCAACAACCTAAGAGGCGACTCTACACATGGACATCACCAGATGGGCAACACCGAAATCAGATTGACTATATAATTTGCAGTCAAAGATGGAGAAGCTCTATCCAGTCAGTAAAAACAAGACCTGGAGCTGACTGTGGTTCAGATCATGAGCTACTCATTGCAAAATTCAGACTTAAACTGAAGAAAATTGGGAAAACCACGAGGCCATTCAGGTTTGACCTAGATCGCATCCCTGATGAATATACAGTAGAGGTGAAGAATAGATTCAAGGGTCTGGATTTGATAGATAGAGTGCCTGAAGAACTATGGACAGAGGTTCGTGACATCGTACAGGAGGCAGCAATCACCACCATACCAAAGAAAAAGAAATGCAAGAAAGCAAAATGGCTTTCTGATGAGGCTTTACAAATAGCAGAGGAAAGAAGGAAAGCGAAAGGCAAAGGCGAAAAGGAAAGATTTACCCAACTGAACGCAGATTTCCAGAGAACAGCAAGGAGAGATAAGGAGGCCTTCCTGAATGAACAGTGCAAAGTAATAGAAGAAAACAATAGAATGGGAAGGACTAGAGATCTCTTCAAGAAAATTGGAGAAATCAAGGGAGCGTTCCATGCAAAGCTGGCCATGATAAAGGACAAAAACGGTAGGGACCTAACAGAAGCAGAAGAGATTAGGAAAAGATGGCAAGAATACACAGAAGAACTATACAAGAAAGACCTCAATGTCCTTGACAAACACGACGGTATAATCACTGACCTTGAGCCAGACATCCTGGAATGTGAAGTTAAATGGGCCTTAGAAAGCATTACTAACAACAAAGCTAGTGGAGGTGATGGTATTCCAGCTGAGCTATTCAAAGTCTTAGAAGATGATGCTGTTAAAGTGCTGCACTCCATTTGCCAGCAAATTTGGAAAACGCAACAGTGGCCACAGGATTGGAAAAGATCAGTATACATTCCAATCCCAAAGAAGGGCAATGCCAAGGAATGTTCAAACTATCGCACAATTGCACTCATATCACACGCTAGCAAGGTCATGCTCAAGATCCTACAAGCTAGGCTTCAACAGTACGTGGATAGAGAACTACCAGAAGTACAAGCTGGGTTTCGAAGAGGTAGAGGAACGAGAGATCATATTGCCAACATTCGCTGGATTATGGAGAAAGCAAGAGAGTACCAGAAAAATATCTACTTCTGCTTCATTGACTATGCTAAAGCCTTTGACTGTGTGGATCACAACAAACTATGGCAGGTCCTTAAAGAGATGGGAGTACCAGACCACCTCACATGTCTCTTGAGAAACCTGTATAAGGGCCAAGAAGCGACAGTTAGAACCGGATACGGAACAACTGATTGGTTCAGCATAGGAAAAGGAGTACGACAAGGATGTATACTGTCACCTTGCTTATTTAATATATATGCAGAGTACATCATGCGAAATGCTGGCCTGGATGAATCACAAGCGGGAATTAAGATTGCTGGGGAAAAGATCAACAACCTCAGATATGCAGATGATACCACTCTAATGGCTGAAAGTGAAAAGGATCTAAAGAGCCTCTTGCTCAGAGTAAAAGAGGAGAGCGCAAAAGTGGGCTTGAAGCTCAACATCAAAAAAACTAAGATCATGGCATCCGGCCCCATCACTCCTTGGCAAATAGAAGGGGAAGTCGTGGAAGTAGTGACAGACTTCACGTTCCTGGGATCCCAGATCACCGCAGACTGTGACTGCAGCCATGAAATTAAAAGACGCCTGCTCCTTGGGAGGAAAGCGATGGCGAACCTAAACAGCATGATAAAAAGTAGAGACATCACCCTGCCAACAAAAGTCCGCATGGTCAAAGCAATGGTATTCCCAGTAGTCATGTATGGCTGTGAGAGTTGGACTATAAGGAAGGCCGAGCGCCGAAGAATAGATTCTTTTGAACTATGGTGCTGGAGAAGACTCTTGAGAGTCCCTTGGACTGCAAGAAGAACAAATCAGTCAATCCTCAAAGAAATCAACCCTGACTGTTCCCTGGAAGGCCAGATAATGAAACTGAAGCTCAAATACTTTGGCCACCAAATGAGAAGGGAGCACTCACTGGAAAAGACCCTGATGCTGGGAAAGATTGAAGGTCAAAGAAGACGGGGACGGCAAAGGATGAGATGGTTAGACAGTGTCAGCGATGCAACGAACATGAAATTGAGCCAACTTCGGAGGACGGCGGAAGACAGGAGAGCCTGGCGGGAGATTGTCCATGGGGTCGCGAAGAGTCGGACCCGACTGTGCGACTGAACAACAACAACAACAACAACAAGTACTCTGTTTACTTACTCTGAATAACCATTCAAATCCATTCCAAAAACACCAATAAGTAGTCATAGAGCCTCTATTGTTCAAGACAGCTGGAATAGATATAGACTGCTGTATACAGTCAAGAGAAATCTATAGAGCTTGTTGTTCCATCACTGGAGGTGGCCTGACAAAGTCCTAAAAGGAAATGGATGGGAACCTGGGCAGTCCATCGCCACACCTCTCAGTAACTGTGTTTTGTGGACAAATACAAACTATCCCGGCTGGGGGGGGGAAAGGGACCGGTCAGACCTACCTGGTGACTTGGGTTCACAACAGAGGAATCAGAGAACAGGAAATCTGGTGTAAAGCTAGCTCAGCCCAAAAGGATTGGACTTTCACAGGAGTCAAACAAACATGCAGTAAGGGAGGGGGAAACAGGATACAGACGACTGGGGATTCAACCTACTGACCAGTCTTTCCTGCCAAACTTGATCCTCAGTTTTTGACACTGTGAATAAGTGGTTTTCAGCATGGCTAACACACTAAACATTCTTATTTTGAAATTTTCCTCAATTGTGTAGTATACAGTAAGGGCAAGGAGTTGTGTCCCTTCACTTTACAGGTTACTTTGTCTGATTCCCCCTGACAGAAACACCAACTCCAACTGTCTGGCTACTGACACTCCAGAGACGGGAAAAGGTGTGTGGGGGGAACCCTTTCTCAGCATTTAGCTGCTCTTAAAGTTCTCCTCAACTGTCACTGACCAAACAGAGAGCAGCAGCCTGTCAATCAGTTTCCAGTGAGGCTCTCTGAACCTGTTAGTTTGGTGTAGTGGTTAAGTGTGCGGGCCCTAATCTGGGAGAACTGGGTTTGATTCCCCTCTCCTCTATTTGCACCTGCTGGATGACCTTGGGCAAGCTGTAGTTCTGATAAGAGCTGTTCCTGAAAAAGAGCAGTTTCTGTCAGAGCTCTCTCAGCCCCACCTACCTCACAGGGTGTCTGTTGTGGGGAGGGGAAGGGAGTTTGTAAGCCGCTCTGAGACTCCCTTGGGTAGTAAATGGTGGGGTATAAATCCAATCTCTTCTCTTCTTCTTCTCTGATGCACTGAACATCCTGTTTTTGGAGGTCAGTTCCTTACACAGCAAAAAAAAAAAAGTTGCAAAGAAAATGTGGAATGGATTTTCCGTTAAGGTTTCTGGGTCCAGACAGACTACTCTGGGACTGGAATGTCAGCCCCCAGAGTGGAATGACAGTCCCTCGGAGTATCAGAAGTGTTCTGGGACTGACACAGTGTGGTGGGTGCAGACACAAAATGACTGCTGCAGGAGGCAGAAACAGCAAGGAAAGGATGGTCACAGCGTACCATCAGTCACATAGGAATGGTTTTAAAAATCTACACAGGCTTCAGAAGCCTTGCTGAGCAAAAGATACAGGGACTTAAGGCATGCTTGTCCACACTCCAGTTTATAAGGGAAGGTGAAGATTTCATGGACAGAACACATGAAGCACTCCTTAGCCCTCAAGTCCACACAAGGGCTGTCATTCCACTCTGCGACCTGTCACTGCAGTCCCAGAAGACAGATGCTATTGCTAGGGACTGTCATTCCACTCTGGGGGCTGTCACTCCAGTCCCATAGTAGTCCATCTGGACCCAGAGATCTTAATGAAAAAGATCTGTTTTGTGATGCAATGTATTTGAACAGCAACTGTTTTGTGCTGCAATCTATTTTAATAGAGTCCATGCAAGTCAACTGCCATTCCTGGCTCCCATCATCTCCAATGGACCTTCAAGCTTCTCCCATTGTTTCCAATGGGCAATCATGTCGTTCTTTTTAGTACATCCTGTTCTTTCACCAGTGCTGACAGGATAGCACAGAGGACATTTGCTTGGCCGAATCTTTTTTAGAGGAGCAAATCTACCTATCCCCTTCCTACCTGGTACTCCTGGGCAGCCTCTTCCACGGGAATGACCCGGTGATCTCGGTGCTCCTTGGACCTGTCGCAGACCACGCAGAGGGGGGCTTCGTCGTCCTTGCAGAAGAGCTTGAGGGGCTCCTGGTGCTTCTCGCAGACTCTCCCCTTGGCCTCCACCTCCCTTCCCCGTTGGAGATTGAGTTTCTTGGCAATTTCGACCACGTTCGCCAGCTGCCGATTTGGCACAAGGTTCCTCTGGTGAGCGGGCTGCTTACACACAGGGCAGGAAGCCTTTGCCGGCCACCCGCCAGCCGCAGGTCAGGCAGGCCCGGCAGAAGTTGTGGCCGCACTCGGCGATGCTCACCGGGTCCCTGAAATAGTCCAGGCAGATGGGACAAGAGAGTTCCTCACAGAGCTCTTGGACGGGACCCCCGGGGGGCCGCCATGGCTGCCTCGATCACAGTAAGGGAAGAGTTTCAGTTTCGTTCTCCAGGAACTCTCCAAAAGACACACCCGTCACCACTTTAAAGCAAGAGTTGCAGTGACAATGCAAAAGCCGCAACGGAACACCCCGGAATGGCCATGAAGTACTTTCTGTTGCTGCAAAACACAGTGGAATGTGTTGAAGACACCTGAGAACTTTACACACGCATTTAATGCTCGTTCCGGGTGGTTCCGTTCCGGCTTCTATACCGTCCCCTTCGAATGCACATGCACTGGTAGTGCTAGAGCAGAAAAACTCATTTTGGATGAAGGCATACGTAATGCCTCGTGAATATTTTTGTATGACAGGCTGATGTCATTATGTCAAGTCTACTTTTAATACCAACGGAGGCATGAGAACACCACCCGTTTCCGACTGGCAACTCCCTACCATGCAGGTTTGCCTATGCGCGCATTTCTTGTTGCCAATTGGGGGGGGGGTGTTGTACCATTCTGTCTCTGGGTCATCATGACAAACTCCGATGCATTAAGAGGGCCAGAATGCTCAAGGAGGTAAAAACCGGAGCTTCACGACGAGTTTGATGAGTTCTGGGGTTTGGAGAAGCCGGGTGAGCTCCGAGAATTACAGCAGATCTCCAGACAACAGGGTGGACTCTATGTCACTGTACCCCAGGCTTCACCCTCAAATCTACAGGAGTTTCCCAATCAGGAGCTGGCAACCTTACCCCACCCACCAGTGGCCAGGGAGTACCTAGCAAGCCTAGTGTCAACAGAAAAATTCACCCTGACATCACCCCCTCACCCACCAATATTTTAAAATCATTATGTGGGTAGGGGAAAACAGATCATGTGGCCATGTAGATAATGGATGGGAGTGCTCCCTCTAAGCTGTGGGGTCTTGTGAGCAAAAATCCTACTTTGTGAGCTACTGGTATTAAAGCTGTGAGCAAGCGATTTGGCTACTGCATAAATTAGTTGGCTCTGGAGCCATCCTTCCTGAGCTAAGACAAGAATTTGTGAGCTGGAGGCCAAAAAACTGAGAGCTAGCTCACACTAACTCAGCTTAGAGGGAACACTGGATGGGACTGGATATAGATGCCCAAGATGAATTAGCAATTCATCAGAAATTCTAGGGATTTAGAAATAATTTCTATCCTCTTATTTGCGGCTAAAAATGTTATAGCTTCACAATGGAAAAACCAACTGAGCCCACATAGTCAACAATGGCATAAGAAACTCTGGAATGTATACATTATGGCAAAATTTACAATGAACCTTTCAGATGCTGACTCACAGGCTACTACAACTGAACTTTCGCCCAATTTGGCTTCCTTTATTGGAATATTTGGTCAACCAGGAAGAGATACCTAATGTGATAGAAGAACTTTGTTTATGGTAGATAACCCCAATGTATTCATTGTCAACACATGTAACCAACCTATATAATTAATATGTTATTTTGTGATCTGCTGTACACTGTTTAATTACGCAGGGACATGTCATGGGGGGGGGGTGCCCTTAGCAATGGTGTGATGTTAGTTTAGGGTTGCCAGGTCCTTCCTTGTCACTGGTAGGGGACGTCCCCCAACACGATGACATCACACAGAAGTTATGTCATCACGTTGGGGACTGGTACCCCACACGCCTGAACTTCAAGTGGCAAATTTTCTGCTTGGAGTTCAGCCCCCTCCCCGCTTCTTGCAAACATAATTTCAAGGGACCCTTTACATGTTGTTTGCAAGAAGGGGAGGGGGGGCTGAATGCACCTGAACTCCAAGTGATGAATTCACTGCTTGGAGTTCAGGCATGCAGCCACTCCTCTCTCTCCCTCCTGTAAGATTTAAAGGGCCCTCCAGCTAAATCTTGCAGGAGAGAAGGGAGAGGGGTGAATACAGGTGGTCGCTCTTGGGCATGGGGTTGCCCCCTGCTGGCCAGCAGAGGACAGGAGCCAGCAAAACTGGGGGATCCCCCACCCCCATCTGAGGACTGGCATCCCTATGTCAGTTCGGGGGAAGGGGAACCAGAAATGACATCATGCTTCTCTAGGAATTACTGGAAATGCTATAGTAAAACCACAGAGTGACCAGCGATTCCTAGAGAGGACTCCTAGAGAGGCTATTGGGTTGACTGTTTGACATCACTTCCAGAAAAAATCCTGGAAGTGATGTCAAACAGTCAACCCAATAGCCATTTAATCCCCCCCCCTCCTGCTACTGGGCGCCAGTGGCAGGGGTCTTGACAACCCTAACTGGACACCACGCATGATTCGACAGGGTCCAACACCCTCCCCCCCGCTAAGGAGGTTGTGTGTGTGTGTGTGTGGGCAGAAGGAGACCTTTTCCAAGGCAGGAGGCTTCAGCTATTACTGCTCCCTATCATCCCAATGGTTATATGACTGTCAGTAAGAAGGCACGCTCTCCAATATGTTAGTGATACAAATTGAGCAGTTTATTGGAAGGCACTACAAAATGCACTGCAAAAGCAAACTGAGTAAATGAGTGATACATGAATACATGGTAAACAGCATGGATATAGAAACACCAGAAAGATGGCTATAGCTTAAGGTTGTCATCCCAGAGCAAAATAGGTGCCGAGACATCCCAACATGACATCTCTCCCAGCTTTGGAACTGCAAGCAATTCATGGTGTACAGGGTTCAGGGCAGATCACATTTAGAAGCTCAAATAAAACAATAAAAACATTCTGCAGTTATACAAAATTAATCACCCCAAGATGGCCATAAATCTCGGAGCGTGCTCCTATGCGTCTATAAGTGCCCACGGTTAACAAAGTACATGTTGAAAAGTATATTTGAAATAGTTACGGTTGCTAACAATCTGGGGGGAAAACATGTCAAGTCTCTAACAGAGGGTTAATGTGTGGAAACAGGCAGGTGAAATTTTTCATGGTATAAGAACATAAGAAGAGCCCTGCTGGATCAGAGCAATGGTCCATCTAGTCCAGCATCCTGTCTCACACAGAGGCCAACCAGTTCCTCTGGAGGTCAACAACAGGGCATAGAGGTGTATGTCACTTCTGGGCATGGGATTCAGATCCTTAGTGCCTCTGAATTTTGATCTTTGCTTTAGTCACTGTGGCTAGTAGCCAATGATAGATGTATCCTCCATAAATCTGTCTTTCCCTTTTAATAATAACATAAGATGTCAATGTCATCATTTGGTATTTCTGTATTTTTTAAAATGTGTGTATGTGTATATGTGTGTACCTGGAAGTCAGGGCAACCTCTGGTAACTGACCCCTACTGGGGGCCTGGAGGATATTCAGGGAGGTGGCTGAATTCAGCCTGCCTCCACCTCCTGACCACTGGTATTCCTTTGGAGGGCTCCCATCCAAGTACTTACCAGAGTTGGCCCTGCTTAGCTGCCGAGATATGGCGAGAATGGGCTTCCCTTGGCTATCCAGGTCAGGGCAGCAAACAGTGGTGTTTTGAAGAAGTGATGTAAATTAGGAAAGTGTGACAGGAGGAACAGATTAAATGACCTCCTCCCACAGCACTGCTCCACCAATCCGACCCCCCCTCCCAGTTCACTGGATAAAAACAATAACTGCAGAATGATGGAAATCTAGTCTTGAGCATTTTGTATGGTTTGCCCTTGAGTAGTAAGACAGAATCAGGGACAAACTAAACATTGTGGTTCCCTCTAGGGCAGAGGTGTCAAACCTCATTTGTTACAAGGGCCAGACCTGACATGAATGTCACTTTGTTGGGCCGGGCCATGTGTGCCATAAAATGTAATGCCAGGTACCAGAGATAGAAACTTTATAAAGGACACAGGCAAACAATATTATTTTTACTCGAAACACAAATGAAAGCAATTGATTCATAGCAGTAAAAGCAATTGATTCATAGCAGTAAAAGCAATTGATTCACTGGGGAACAAAAAAAGCCCCGATAAATGTATTTAATCATGTGCAAGACTAGGTTTTTTCCAAGGGATACTAAAACAGGGGATTACCTTACATTTCCATACATACCAGGTGCTTGCAGGCCAGGTAAGAGCTCTGGATGGCCCCTGGGCCTTATGTTTGGCACCCCTGCTCTAGGGACTGATACCTATAGTGCAGCTGCCAGTCCATAGTGGCAACTCCACCATGGGGCCTTAGGGCTGCTAGCTCCTGTATTACTGGAGATTTTTGGGGTGGAGTCTACGAAGGGCAGGGTTTGGGGAAGGGAGGGACCCTCATTGGGTCCACCTTCGAAAGCAACCATTTTCTTCAGGGGAAATGATCTCTGTTGCCTGGAGATCAGTTCTAATTCCAGGAGCTCTCCAGCTGCCACCTGGAGGCTGGCAACCCTAGGCCCGATCCATATTGGGACCACAATGAAGAAGAGAGATTGGATTTATACCCCGCCCTTCACTACCCGAAGGAGTCTCAGAGCAGCTTACAATCTCCTTTCCCTTCCCCTCCCCACAACAGACACCCTGTGAGGTGGGTGAGGGTGAGAGAGCTCTTCCGAGTACTGCTCTTGAGAGCAGCTCTGAGAGAACTGTGACTGACCCAAGGTCCTGCCAGCAGCTGCATGTGGAGGAGTGGGGAATCAGTTCTCCCAGATTAGAGTCTGCGCTCTTAACCACTACACCAAACTGGCTCTGAAAGGGGAGGGAGGGATTCCTGCCTTCCATCCACCATTTCCCAGAGCCAAAAGAACATGGGAAGGGCATTTGCCAGATGAGGTGGATGCATGCGCAAACATTCTCTACACATACAGCCACTTGACAGGACAAAGAACACCTTCCACAACCAGTCCTGGTCTGAGGGCCCATCCAGTGAGCTTCCACAGCAGAGCAGAGATTCGAACCTGGTTCTCCCAGATCCTAGTACCACTTTAACTGCTACACCGCACTGGTTGCCGCAACATCTTAGATTGGATTATGGTATTATTTATGTCATTTAAATTGTCACTGTCCCTTTAAAGAGAGAAAAGAGGAAAATCTGGGAACAGGAGGGAAAATACAGATGTGATTTTTAGATGTTGTTGGTGACTGGGGGGCTGCTGAGGCCTTTGCAGGGGTAGAAAAGGGGCTTTGGGGTAATAAACCCTGGTCGTGAGCAAGACCAGGGGGACATCTGGGGGACAGTGGACTCTTTTAAGGAGAGGGGATGAGGTGGGCTTTATCATACACCTCAAAGAAGAGCTGGAAGGAGGTTCCCAAGAACTTCTACAGAAAAAGCCCCCCAGAATAGCTGAGTGACACTTGGATCCTCCTGAAACTCGCTCCCATTCTGGGACAGACAGGGTGAGTGACGTGCCACATTACCAATCTTGCTCTGACCACCAGGAGTTTTCTTCAGGACTGAAGTCAAGGCCTCGCCACCTCTTTCTGGGGATCCCAACAACCCACTCCTCACTTTCCATACTGACTCCCCAAAAATGTGGGTCTCCCATGAAACCCTTGAATCTCCGCATAACAGGCCTGTGGGCGAATCTCTCAGGATGACTGAGCAGACGGTGAGCTTTCCCTCTCACTCTCACAGTTTTCTGAAACTCAGGCAGGACAAATTGAGGATGGGCTCTTTCTGGATTTGCTGTTGGGGGGAGGGAAGGAGAGAAGCAAAATCAGCTGGGAGGTTGATGCATTTATTTCCATATTTATCTATTCCCTGCCTTTCACCCCAATGGAGACTGAAAGCAGCTTACATCATTCTGCTGTCCTCCATTTTATCTTCACAACAACTCTGCAAAGTAGGTTAGGCCGAGAGAGAATAACTGGCCCAAGGTCACCAGCCAGCTCCAATGGCAAGAGTGGGGATTGAAACCTGGGTCTCCCAGATCCTAGTCTGATAGTGTAACCGCCACATCACACTGGCTCTCCGTACTTCCTGAGCCACCACTAAATACATTTAGTGTATTTAGCAAAACGCATTGCCTCATGCCCTCCAGCAGGCCCCAGGGAAAGTCTGACCTTTGAATACTCCTAGGCTGCAGTCAGACATGACTTTAGATCCAACTGAGTTGTGAATGCCTGATGGATCTAAAGGGCGCGATCAGACAGCAACATCTGGGAAACGTCCCGCAGTCGTCAGCACCCTCTGCTGCCCCGCCACAGGAGTAGAATTAAAAGACACCAGGAAAAGTCGGATCTTAACTGGTTCCAACAGGACATGGACGGACTTTCCACTATCTGAGTGCGAGCACACTCAGGCCTTCAGGATGGTCTGCCCATTCCATCTTGGAGGCTTTTTCTCCTTTGCTTGGTGGTATGTGCATAACCACATGATCGTTCCATAGTCGCAGACTGCCATGGGGGTAAGATTCCTTGTTTATGCGCCTGCAGAAGAAAAGGCAACCTCCCCCACTCACCCAAACGTGCCACCTGATCGCACAGTGACCAGCTGTACCCACAGTGAAATGGGATGTCTGATTGCACAAATTCCTACAAGGTAATAGGAGCCCTTCCCGATTGCGCCAAATGGCACGTCTGACCGCAGCCCTAGTGTATTTCATTCTGCTCTTGTTTCTGCACAGTGTGAGTACAGACAAAAGGCAATGCCCAGTGTAGGCAACAGATGGAGCCTTTCTCCTAAAGATGTATATAATCCTCTGTATTTTGGATGCCACCCCAACCTGGATAGCCCAGGCTAGCCTGATCTCATCAGATCTTGGCAGCTAAGCAGGGTCAGCCCTGGTTAGTATTTGGATGGGAGACCACCAAGGAGATCCAGGGTCTCTTTGTAAAGGAAGACAATGGAGAAATACCTCTGGACGTCTCTTGCCTTGAAAACCCTACTGGGTAGTCACATAAGTCGGCAATTCATGTAACCAAAATGATAATACTCAAAATTATACCTTGTTATACACAGGGCTTATGGATTTAAGGTACAACTGAGAGCTAATTAAAACCAAAGGGTACATTGGCTGTGACTAAATTGGCCTTTAATTAGAATGTGGATAAAGGGCAAAGCAGACTGTTCATGACTCAGGCTAAAGGAGTTTCGTACTGGCATTGGCCAAAGGGATACTTTGTTTTGGCCACTGTCCACTGATGTCACAATGCACTAAAAATATATAAGAACAAAAGAGAAGCCATTTTGGATCAGGCCCATGGCAGATCCAGCCCAATCCTCTGTGTCTCATAGTGCCCAAAACACAGGTGCCATCAGAAGATCCACCAGTGGGGCCAGAACTCCAGAAGCCCTCCCACTGTTGCCCCCTAAGCACCAAGAATACAGAACATCACTGTCCCAGACAGAAGAGTGTTCCATCCATGCCACAGATGGATCTCTGCTTCATATGTTTATCCAATCCCCGTAATAGAAAGGGAATAGATTCTGCAGCTTCTTGGATACCTCAAGCTCAGATGAGGTTCCCTGATGCCGCCATTCCCTACACCTCCTCAAAGGTGTCTTCTGCGATGGCTCTACAGCCTCCATGACCCCTTTATTCCCTTCCAGTCTACTGAATGGATGGGGATGACTTACCCAGGGCCACTCAGAGATTTGAACCTGAATTTCCCACATCCCAGGTAAACATCAGCCTGTGCGTGTTTGCCCATGCACAAGGGTGTGCTCTTACTTTTGGGGCTGGATGCTGCTTTAAGGACTAGCATTCCCCACTCCTTTTTATCTCATTTACTCCCCCTTCCCCACCCCACAACTACTATAGAGTTAAACTCAGAAGCTGGGAGTCTGTGACCGAAACTGAAATCAATGGAGGGGTCAGAGCCACTACTGCTCAAAGAGATCAGAAAGTAGGCCCTGGTCCTCTAGCTCTCTCCACAGCACATCAAGGAACTACTGGACTCAGTTATGGTTGATATGCTACAGTAGCCCTTCACCATTCGGGGGCTTTATCATTCAAACCCAAAGAAGAGCTTGAGGGTGTCTCCTAAGAAGGAGGTTCCCGAGAACTGCATAGTTGAGTATCACTTGGATCCTACTGAACCCCCCCCCTCCCCCATGCAGGGACAGACAGGGTGTGAGCGGTGGCACATTACCAATCTGTCCAGTGTTTCTCTGATCACCATGACCCTGCCTTGGGAGTGAAGTCAAAGCCTCGCTTCCTCTTTCTGGGGATCCCAACAACCCACTCCTCACTTCACATACCGAATCCCCAGAAATGTGGGTCTCCCATGAACCCCTCGAATCTCCGCATAACAGGCCTGCAGGCAAATCTCTCTGGATGACTGAGCGGACGGCGAGCTTTCTTTCTCATTTTCATGGCTTTCCAAAATTTAGGCGGGATGACCTGGGAATGGTCTGTTTCTGGATCCAGAGTCACATTTGCTGTTGGGGAGAAATGACGAGAGAGAGAAGCTGGGCACAAGAGGTTTTATCTGCAGTAGCTCCATTCAGACATGGATGTTAAATATGTTAGCAGCAGCGAGAGTCTTAATTGAATCATAGAATCATAAAGTTGGAAGGGACCTCCAAGGTCATGTAGTCCAACCCCCTGCACAATGCAGAAAATTCAGAAATACCTCCCCCCCACACCCCCACTGATCCCTGTTCCATGCCCAGAAGATGACAAAAAACCCTCCATGATCCCTGGCCAAAGTGGCCTGGAGAAAAATTGCTTCCAGACCCCAAAGTGGCGATCAGCATTTCCCTGGGCATGTAAGAAAGGGCCTCAAGAACTAAATACTGATGCAATCCTTCCTACCCTCCCTCTCATTGCTTAATCTTGGGAAAGGAAAACTCTGTCAGATATGAATGAATGGCTCAGGAATATATGGTGATTATTAATGAATAAAATAACAACTGTATCTAAGGGAGAAGAAAAATTATAGATAAAAACATCTGCAGAACAATGGTATCTGATAGTTACTCAGATCAAACAAATAGATCACATAACACTTAGCAAGAGATTTTAGTTTGTGCTTAATGTTGCTTACGAGCTTTACAATTGGTTCTTTTCTATTTTTGTTGGAATATGAAGATGGTGTATCTTTTTTGTCGTTTGTATGTAACTTTACGTTTTTAAAAAGATACTTGATGCTAATAACACTTGGAAAATACCATGCAGGGCTAGACAGAAAATATTGTGTTGCCTAAACCAGGGGTCTCTGTGGCACTTATTGACAGGGCCAGGTGGGGCTTTTGATCAACAGACCTCTAATTGGCTGCACAGACTTTTTAAAAAGTTGCTTTGGCAGCAGTTGCCACCAAAGTACATAGCCTTTGCTGTGTGATTGAAGGTAAGCTGCAACAGTTATTTCGTGGCGGGCTCCACCTCCTGCATACGTAGGGCTGCCAGCTCCGGACTCTTAAAAGGGAAACTCTGGCTCTTTGCTCTTAAAGGAGAAACGCCGGCTCCATGTACTTAAAAGGGAAACGCCGGCTCCTTTAAGTGCAGGAAACTGGCGTTTCTGGAGATCGGGTGGGCGGGCATCAAACATCCCCGATGTGACATCATCACTTTGGGGATGCCCCGCCCCCTCCAGGAACACCCCAAAGTCCCCCGCTGGGGCGGAAGATGGACTTGGCAACCCTAAGCATGAAGTCAGTGTACACTGAAATGTAACCAATCGCCAAGTTGCCAGTCAAGTATTTTAAATGCGGGACCTTGTGCAGTTCCACAGGGCCTGCAAGACGGAGCTCTTCCGCCAGGCTTATGAGTAGGAGCCTCCACGGCCACTTACACCACCGTTCCCTATAGAGAGAGAACCGCTGGGGGGTTGGGCAACATCTTTCCATTACCCAGCCTTCCTCCCTGCTACGCAAGAAGTTAGGAGTTTATATGTGCATCCGTAGAATTGATTTTAATTTGTTTTAATTCTGAATTTTGTATTTTGTAATTTTGTATACTGTACGCACTTAGTGCCCTGTGTGAGCCGCCCTGAGCCCGTTAGCGGGGAGGGCGGGGTATAAATGCAATTAAATAAATAAATAAATTAGTTAATTAGTCATTTAAATTATTTCTGGACTTTCGCAATTATGAATTGCTACCATGCATGGGGAGCTACACCATTGTTTTGTGAACAAAGGAGAGTTCCTTCTCTAGATCAAGCAAAGGGTTAATGCAATGATCTGAGCATGCGCCGAGAATGGCCTCAGTTGCCTGGATCTACGAAAGCTCAACTTTCATGCGCAACTTTCATGCGCAAAAGTGCAAAAGTGGGACATCAGTCCCACTGTAAACTGAACAGAGTGAAATATTCAGGGTGAAGCTGTGCAAACTATAATAAAAAGAGTATTATGACCAGGGAAAATTTGCAAATTTGCAAATAATCTTCATCAGTTTTCTTCAGCACCTTTAAATCGCTTCTTTACACCCTTCAGAGAGAGGCTGATATCACAGACTTCCTGGATCCTCAATCTGACCTGTGGAGAAAAAGCCACTGGATCCTCCATCTTCCGCTTCTTCCCAAACCTGATTGAGAGAAACACTGTTACCATTCCAAACATCCAACCCACAATTCCTGAGCAGGGCAAAAGAGTGGAATGAATAAAAAGGAAATGGTAGACAGCCTAGAGGCTGAGGCAGAGAGATGCTTTGGGAAGCAGACTCCCCCTCCTAAGATCCTGAAGCAAGGCATCATGCTAGAACTTCTTCTGAGGAATGTGGCCTTTGTCTGCTCCTTAGTGCCTGCTGGGTAAAAAATAAGCTGGCCTCTCACAAGCAGTTCTCAGAAGAGCTCTCTCAGCCCCACCTACCTTACAGGGTGTCCGTTGTGGGGAAAGGAAGGGAAGGAGATTGTAAACCGCTCTGAGACTCCGAGTGAAGGGTTGGGTATAAATACAACTCTTCCCTACCCTTCTTCTAAGCCCCTACCCATCAGCTGCCCCTTGTGGAGAGGTATGAAAAGTCTAAGATTGATGATGTCACGTCCAGTGTTCCCTCTAAGCTGAGCCCTTCTTTTAAGCCCCTACCCATCAGCTGCCCCTCGTGGAGAGGCATGAAAAGTCTAAGCTTGATGATGTCACGTCATGTGGCTTCTTTCTCGAGACTTTATTGGTGTGATGAATTTGATAGCTCACTATGCAGTAAATAATAATGATGTCAGGTTCATTAATAAACTATGAAAGCCAGTTCTCTAGCTAGGCAAATATTTGACCGTGTAAGCCATTGCCCAGAAGGTCATAGTTGAAAGGTTGGAAGAGCACAACCTTGTTTGACGACTAACCTTACAATATGAACCAAAATGTTGTCGGCCTTCAGTCCTGTTGCGCCCCAGGGCCGTTTGCTGCCCCTTCTGTCTGGGCCAACAAAGGCACTAATTTAGCCAGATAAAGTTCCTGCGTGGTGTTGTGTGGAACCAAAAATGCAGGCGAGATTTGTCTTTGTTTATTGTTGCTCACCTTACAGATGGAACAATGAGGCGCTAATACTGAACCCCCAAGTGCTATTTCAGTGCGTGATTTGTGGGCCAAGGGACTGAGAGTATCCCCCATAATCAGTGAATAAAACAGGTGTCTGTACCCCCCCTAAGCCCTGTTTGTCAATGGTTCTGAAAGCCAGGAGGGGCTTTCTATTGCCTGTTTTGGGTGAAGGGATAGAAGAATGTTTCTGAATTCTGACTTATTCCTCCCAATGCTGTACAGTGCCATGTAAGCCCTCCATATTCTGCTCCCTAGTTTTTGCCGTCCTTCAGTCAAACTGTTGCACCTTTAAGGAGAGATACTAGCTGAAGTGGAACACAGAAGTGATAGCAACTCCCTAGGTTCAGCTTTTTAGAGTTTTTGGCTGAAGCAGTACATGGGCAATACAGAAAGAGCTCAGAGAGAAACCAAAGACAGAACCCATTTCTTTATTCCTGCCCCCTGGTGAATTGCTGTCCAGCTTGAGTCTTTTCAAGAGAGTTGGAGGAGGAGAGGAGGAGATTGGATTGATAAAGAGCAGTTCCTGTCAAGAGCTCTCTCAGCCCCACCCACCTCACAGGGTGTCTGTTGTGGGGAGGGGAAGGGAAAGGAGTTTGTAAGCCACTCTGAGACACCTTTGGGAAGTGAAGGGCGGGGTATAAATCCAATCTCCTCTTCTCTTCTAATTCTGGATTATTATTTTTTTTAAAAAAACTTCCACAAAGAAAATACACTGAGGAGCAGAAAACCGAAGGCATTTATAGTTTGCTTTTGGGAAATGGAAAAGGTTGACTCTAAAGATGGGAAAGACATATTAAGGAGCTCCCTTGAATTGTTGGATTGCTTGATTTGTTTATTCCAAACGTTGGAATGCTCTTCTTCTGTAATGTTTCTGGTGTGCTCTCCAGAACCTTTCCAGCTGAAGGGGGGGGGGGGATGAGCGGGATGTACTTACCTCTTAAGGAAGCTTCCAACATCCTGGAAGGAAGAGAGAAAGATGAGAGAAGTCAAAGCCTGCCGTGGACCAGGCTAAGAAAACCTGCCAGGCCTTCAGAACAAAGTTTAATTCTGGGTATAAGCTTTCATGTGCACGCACACTTCTTTGGATACAGTGAAACAGACTTCCTCAAGCCTTACATCTAGGTAGGGGGGGGTTAGTTGCCAGGAAGGGCTAGTTAGAGTCAAGATGCATAAGTAACTGGGTGATAAGTACAGCTAAGACTGGATTAAAGCAGTTGGTAAGACCTGTGAACAGCAGCAAATTAGCATACAAATAAAAGAGTTAACAAACAGATGTGAGAACTAAGTTTGAGACTTAGTGGCACCTTAAGACCAACAAAATTTAATTCTAGGTATAAGCAAGACCCAAGTGACTTTGCATGTGTAGATGCACACTTCTTCAGATACACTGAAACAGACTTCCTCAAGCCTTACATCTGGGGGGGGGGTTTAGTTGCCAGGAAGGGCTAATTAGAGTCAAGAGGCATAGCACCTGCCACCCACACCCCACTCCAAGACTGTGGGTGCGGCATCATAAAGCATGTCTGCATTTCATCGGAAAAGGAAATGCTCCTCTGTCTGTGGAAACACTGGAGGAAAAAATGACTGAGACTATAAAAAGCAGGAGGCAAACAATCAGGAGGCAAAGTACAGCAAAACTCCACGAAATGAAGGGCCATCTACTCATCTGAAATGACGAAACAGGTACTCATATATGCAAACCCATGCCAAAACAAATAAAGCATGCTTTCTTTAAAAGGAGCAAAGTTTGAGTCCAGTGTTTTGTTTTGATAATTTCCCCCACTTTGCTGCAATCTTTTGCTGGTTTGGAATGGTCTTTCTGGAAACGCTGTAGTCAAATTGCCTTTGGGCATCATATTTGCAAGTACTACCCACACTGATGTTCTTTACCTAGCTTGAAGAAGACGAGATTGGATTTATATCCCGCCTTTCACTACCCAAAGGTGTCTCAGAGCGGCTTACAAACTCCTTTCCCTTCCCCTCCCCACAAAAGACACCCTGTAAGGTAGGTGGGGCTGAGAGAGCTCTGACAAAAACTGCTCTTTTTCAAGAACAGCCCTTATCAGAACTTGCCCAAGGTCATCCAGCCAGGTGCAAGTGGAGGAGTGGGGAATCAAACCTGTTCTCCCAGATTAGAGTCCATGCACTTAACCACTACACCAAACTGGCTCTCTGACCTGAACCAGTGTTCCCTCTAAGCTGAGTTAGTGTGAGCTAGCTCACAGTTTTTTAGCCTCTGGCTCACACATTTTTGTCTTCACTCAGGAAGGATAGTAGCAGAGCAAACTGATTTATGCAGCAGCCAAATCGCTCGCTCACAACTTTAGTGCCAGTAGCTCACAAAGTAGAATTTTTGCTCACAAGACTCCACAGCTTAGAGGGAACATTGCCCTGAACCCCCTGCCCTGGCAGCCATTTTCCCCATCCACCTATGGTCTTTTTAAAAAAAGCAACTGACAGATTGCTACAGCACAATATTGTTATAATAATCTATTGGTACAATCTGCTGGTTCCCAGCTGTCATTCTTTTAAAAATGAAGTCACTAACCCTTTTCATTGCAGAGTTATAAGGGGAAAGGTGCAGGCTGTACTTTACCCTATCAACCAAAGCCCCTGCCACACAAAGACACACACTTTCTCTCTCTCTCACACACACACACACTTCCTGTCACTAATCATACTATACTAAATAAACCCCACTCCTCTACAGGTCATTATGACAAATCTCAAATGTGCAGTATGTACATTTTCCTTCCTCAACAGAATGAGTTAAACACTTATTTTAAAAAAAATGAAAGCTGAGAACAAATAGATTGTAGCAATAGATCATTATAACATTATAACCCTCTAGTAATCCAGGCACTTCTAATTTCTTTTATTTAAAAAAAAACGGTGCCTGTTGTGCCTGAGACAAGGCATATAGGGGGAATTAGCCGTGTGGATGGCCTGTTGCCACTGAGAATCATCTCTGTGTGGTTGGTAGGAGCCTAATTTACAGGCACCACCAACTGGGACTCCCTGTGTAGGTGTAGGAGGCGCACAAAGCATTCCTCTGGAAGAGGCACAGGTTGCTATACAAAGGTGTGGAGCCAGCATTCCTCTGGAAGAGGCACAGGTTGCTCCTGCTAGTATGGTCTTACCTGCAGGAATTCACTGGGTGGCTGCTGAATCTTCTCCTGCACCTCCTGGCTGAGACTTCCAATAGTGGAGAGTTCTCGGGAGAGTCTGGCCAGGTGCTCGTCCCTTTCTCTTGCAATCTCCTTTTCTACCTCCTCCATTCGGGCCAGCAGATGCTTCTCTTCTTCCTCCAGAAACTGGTGCATCTTTCTGAACTCGGCCACCATCTTCTGCCTCCCTGCTTCTGTTTGCTCCTGTGGCAGGTGAGAAAGCAGGCCACGGTCAGGGTTCTCAAAGGGATGAGAAATTCACCGGTGGGAAAGGCCCTTCTGGCTTTTCACAGAGATCTACTCAACGTGGAAAGAGTTGCCTCAAGACTTTTGAGGGAGGACTCGCCCTCAGAATGGCCTTTCATAAATACTACCTACCAGGCCCCGTTTTTTGCCTTTCTGATTCTTCCGCAAATAGGGTTGCCAGGTCTGGGTTGGAAAATACCTGGAGACTTTGGGGGTGGATCCAGGAGAGGGTGGGGCTTGGGGAGGTGAGGGGCCTCAGGATGGGACAGTGCCACAGAGTCCACCCTTCAAAGCAGCCATTTTCTCCAGGGGAGTTGTTCTCTGTCAGCTGGAGACCAGTTGTAAAAGCGGGAGGTCTCCAGGCCCCACCTGGAGGTTGGCAACCCTATCCGCAAATCACATTTACTTTCCAGGCGGTAGTAGTTTTCATTTCTGTTTACTTCCCTGAAACAACAACACTTACATGAAAATCTTGGCTTTTCTTTTCCATGTAGGCTTTGTCAGCCATCTTTCGATCTTTCTTCTTCATCAGAATCTCAAGGCACCTATGGAATTTACCCTGAAGTGAAAACAAAAGTTCAGGTTCAGTTACTTTGTAGAGGCTTACACTACGGAGATATTACACTGAGGAAGTAGAGAAGAGAGAGAGCTGGGGTGAGGTGAGGCCTGGTGATCTCCTGCTATTATAACTGATCCCCAGATGACCGAGAGATCGATTCCCCAAAAGAAAATGGCTTGTCTGGAAGGTGGACTCTATGCTCAGAAAATCTGCAGTCAGGATGGAAAGGATTATGAATGTCTGAGAAATACTAAACATCAATACAAATTTTAAAAAAAACCATTAAAAAAAAAGAAAATCTGCAGTCAGATGGGCCTCAGTGGGATGTTATTCACCAGAGGACGTTGTTACCGCCATAAAATGAAAAGCTTCCATGGCTCATTTCTATGCGGTAAGCCACTGTTAAAGGGGCAAGATCATTTTTCTCCAGGTTGCTGGCAACCCTACAGCCTCAAAGGGTTTCCCCACCTTTGTGTGAAAAATCACAGAGATGTTAACAAAAGGAAAAGCAATTAGTGTGTCTGTATATGTGAAGAGGGGAGATGTTTTTACATAGGAACATAAGAGAAGCCATGTTGGATCAGGCCAATGGTCCATCCAGTCCAACACTCTGTGTTGCACACTGGCCAAAAATACCAGGTGCCTTCAGGAGGTCCACCAGCGGAGCCAGAACTCCAGAAGCCCTCCCTCTGTTGCCCCCAAGGAACAAGAATAGAGAGCATCACTGCCCCAGGCAGAGTGTTCCATCTGTAATTTATGGCTAGTAGCCACTCATGGACCTCTGCTCCATATGTTTATCTAACCCCTCTTGAACCTGTCTATGCTTGTAGCTGCCACCATTTTGATTGCAAAAAAACCCTACCAGGAAAGGGTTAATCACTCCCTCTCTCTCAGTACTGGTACTTGGTGTAGTGGTTAGGAGCGCAGACTCTAATCTGGGAGAACTGGGTTTGATTCCCTACTCCTCCACATGCAGCTGCTGGTGTGACCTTGGGTCAGTCATAACTTCTTTCAGAGCTGCTCTCTCATGAGCGGTTCTCGAAAGAGCTCTCTCAGTCTCACTTACCTCATGGGGTGTCTGTTGTGGGGAGGGGAGGGGAAAGGAGATTGTAAGCTGTTCTCAGACTCCTTCGGGGTAGTGAAGGGCGGGCTATAAATCCAATCTCCTCCTCCTCCTATTATTATTTCCTCCTCCAGCTTGCATTAATTTTTCATAAGAGATCTGTCAGATTCTCCTCACACACAAACAAATTGTGTGTGGTTTGAATTAGATTATTATGCCAAACAGCAGCTGCAGAGATTTAGGAGTTGCTAAATTCATCCCAATAACAGACTACACTGCAAGAATGGCATAAGCAACTTTCCCAACTTCTGTTCCTCATATGTGGAAAAGACCATTGGATGACATTGCAGGATTGTGTACTGGCACTTAACGGAAGACTGCTGTAAATCTGAGGGATGAGGACCAATGCTCCCTCTAACCTGTGGAGTCTTGTGAGGAAAAATTCTACTTTGTGAGCTGCTGGCATTAAAGTTGTGAGTGAGTGGTTTGGCTGTTGCATAAATTAGTTTGCTCTGGAGCCCTCCTTCCTGAGCTAAAACAAAAATCTGTGAGCTGGAGGTTAAAAAACTGTGAGCTGGCTCACACTAACTCAGCTTAGAGGGAACACTGGTGAGGACTGGTGCACTACACTTTCTCCATCCCAAACTGTCTTTGAGCCAGCTCTAAATATCTTTCACTGTCTTTAAGTTGTTCTTCCCTGGGATAGGTGCTTGCTTATCTAATCATGGCGCCCTGGCTTGCACAGTTGGGAATGTGGGGATAGCATCACTGCCTACCTTGGACGCTGGCCACATATCACTGTTTATGTTGGCTTTGGATCTAGTACTCTGCTCCAAGGTTAGCTATAACAAAGTCCTAAATTCTACATAAGTCCTAGTGGATTGTTACAAAAGCAAATCTCAGCCGAAACTGGCCAAATGCATTGCATGGTCTGCAGTAGCAGTTTTTGGCTAAGATTTGCTCACATCTTCCTACAGACGGTTACCTTAACAAGTAGTCTTGGTTGTGTGCAGGGGGAAGGGGTCGTGATTTGGGTCGGGGCCTTAGCAAGGGGTGGCCAGCACAGGGTGGTGGTGGTTGGAGGTGGAGGGGGGCTATATATCAGAAGCTTAATTGGACATTATCTACCAGGTGATGTTGTTTCCCTTCATGCCATGAAAACCTTCAGCTGCCCATTCAGTGTGCTTTGAACTTTTATTAAAGGGAGAGGATTTTTCTCCAGGCTTGTTGGCAACCCTCGCCCTCACCCAGATTTTGGGGCTGAGACATGGCGGCACAAAGGCTGCCAGGATCACACCAGTCTTGCCAATCACATAGCATTTGTGTGTCTGAGAATGACCTGCCCCTTCCCTCATTTGATATCACATGATATTCACAATTCTTGTAGCCGAACATCAGAATTTAGGGTTGCCAGCTCTGGGTTGGGAAATACCTAAAGATTTTGGGGGTGGAGCCTGAGGAGAGTGAGGTTTGGGGAGGGGAGGGACTTCAATGCCATAGAGTCCCCCTTCCAAAGCAGCCAGTTTCTCCAAAGAAACTGATCTCTGTCGCCTGGAAATCACTTGTAATCTGAGGATCTCCAGCCACTGCCTGGAGGTTGGCAACCCTACTAGGATTTCTAGTTACTCTATGGATATGTAGTTGGGGGGGTGCATCTGTATATTGTCTCTCAGGCAGTGGGATGTCTTCTCACTCAATCTGCCACTGGAGAGCCGGTGGGCCTATCCCAGGGCCTACCATCCTCGGTAATGGTGGGACATGCGGAAGAACATAGAACATTTCCTCAGTACCATGTCTGAATCTGATGGCCCAGTGTCAAGCCGGCTGCAGAATTTAATCTTCATCGGACAGGGTGAAAGAACAGAAAGCAGGCCTCTAGCTACAGTGGGGCATCTCCCGCCCCCCACCCGACTTACTGCCCAGGCCTCCTGACTTCCCATCCAGCTGGTTTATTTTTTTTATGTGCACCACAGCTGTGCTGCACCATTGCCCTGCATCTTCTCTCTCTCTCTCTCTCTCATTGCTTTTTTTAACTTTTACTCTCTCGTTGCTCCTGACACAGCCTGGGTGTGTGTGCGTGCGGGTGTGTGTGACTTATTTAAATGCGCCCCTGAAGTCAAAAGGCCTGGCTACAGCCCTGACAGAAAGGATCGTTGATGCTTCAGAGTTCTTTGTGGGAAATGAAATGTTGAACAGGTGGAAAATGAAATGCCAGGAAGTTTCTTCAGCTTCCCAATGGGATGTATGAAAACACATAGGCAGGGCCCCACCGGATCATCTAGCCTGCTGTCCTGTTTCCCACAGCCAGCTATCCCCAGGAAACCTCCAGGTAAATGTCCCTCTTCCACTTTTGCTATCTAGCCACTGGTATTCAGGGGCTGCCTGAAGAGGTGTTTGTGGGACTCCAAGGACTGCCAACCTCCATGTAGGACTGATCAACAACAGAGACCAGTTGCTCTAGAGAAAATGGCTGCTTTTGAGGGTGGACTAGCATTGCCCAACCTCAAAGTGGGGCCTGGAGACCCCTTGGAATTTCAACTGATCTCCTGAGATCAGTTCCCCTGGAGAAAATGGCTGCTCTGGACGGTGGACTCTAATGGCATTATACCTTCCCTCCCCAAACCTTGCCTTCCTCAGAATCCTCCTCCCAAGTCTCCAGGAATTTACCAGTTCTGAGTTGGCAAGCTTAGTGAGCTCTATGGCATTGTACTCTACAGAGGTCCCTTCCCTTCCCGAAACCCTGCCCTCCCAAAATCTCCAAGAATCTCCTAATCCTCAGTTGACAACCCTAGACTCCATGTTTTCCAATCACATCCACGTCTAGTTTGACTTGAGTCCCTGTTGTACAGTGAGTGAGGACAGATGCCTCCCTCCGGGCCATTTTATTGACTTGAAAGCCCCAGAGGGTTCTATTTACTCCTTTGTGAAAGTAGGCTACAGAGATCAGTTCCACTGGAGAAAATGGCCGCTTTGGAGGGTAGACTCTATGGCCTTATACTCCACTTAGGCCTCTCCTTTCCCCAACCATGCCCTTCCCGGGCTCCACCTCCAAAATCTCCAGGAATTTCCCCACCTGGAGCTGGCATCCCTAGTCAGGTCAGGAAACCTTCAAGCTCTTCCCCAGCAAGGTGCAGTAATTTATTTCCTACCTCATATTCTTGGGCAGCCTCTTCAGTGGGAATTACATTGTGATCTTGGTGGTCCTTGGATTGGTCACAGGCCACACAAAGGAGGCCTTGGTCGTCCTTGCAGAAGAACTTCAGGGGCTCCTGGTGTTCCTTGCAAACTGCCCCCTTTCCTTCCACCCTCATTCTTTCTTCCACATCCTCTCCTTGAAGACTGAATCTCCTAGCTCTTTCTACCACATTTGCCAGCTTCCGATTCAGCCCACCATCTTCCTGCAGACTGAGTCTCCTGGCTCTTTCTACCACATTTGCCAGCTCCCGATTCAGCCCACCATCTTCCTGCAGACTGAGTCTCCTGGCTCTTTCTACCACATTTGCCAATTCCTGATTCAGCCCACCATCTTCCTGAAGACTGAGTCTCCTGGCTTTTTCTACCACATTTGCCAGCTCACGATTCAGCGTGAGGTCCTGCGGCTGGGCTGTTCCTCGGCACTGAGGGCAGGAAGCTCCAGCCACCGAATCTTTCCAGTTCTGAGTGAGGCAGGGTCGGCAGAAGTTATGCCCGCACTGGGCAATGGTCACCGGATCCTTGAAATACTCCAGGCAGATGGAGCAAGAGGCTTCCTCGGGAAGACCTTTGACAAGGCTCTCAGCTGCCATGGCTGTCTCTCAACGTATGGAAGGCAAGGCAGGCAAATGAAGAGAGGGTTTTGTTTTCTCCCTTTCCAAAGAAGCAACTGGGAGTTTCCCTTCCTGGAAATTGTTCCACATCTGTGGTGAAATGAAATCAATAGTGCAGTTGCATTTGCCCTGACCTGGATGACCCGGACTAGCCTGATTTCGTTAAATTTCAGAAGCTAAGCAGGGTTGGCTCTGTTTAGCATTTGGATGAGAGACAAGTGCAGGGTCTCTACGCAGAGTAGAGATGCCAACCTCCAGGTGGAACCTGGGGATCTCCCAGAATTACAGCTCATCTCCGGACTCCAGCTGTAGAAAAGAGTCAAGTAGCACCTTAAAGGCTAACCAAATTTGTGGTAGGGTGAGTCACTGCTTTGGTGAGTCACTGCTCACTTTTTCAGATTACAAATTAGCTGTTGGCTGCTTATGTATCCAACACCAGTGTGAGTCTAATAACCAGAGGGCGGCACTCATCAGGTTATAATGCCATACAGTTAGGGTTGCCAGCTCTGGGTAGGGAAATACCTGGAGATTTGGGGCGTGGAGCCTGGGGACGGGGACACAGTAGGGAACAATGCCATAGAGTCTGCCTTCCAAAGCAGTCATTTTCTCCAGGGGAATTGATCTTGGTTGCCTGGAGATCAATTGTAATAGCAGGAGATTGCCAGGTGCTACCTGAATGTTGGCAACCCGAACATTACACGTGGCCACCTGTAGACTGAGGGTCAGGTCACACGGACATTTAGTGCGGGCTTCGCTGCTGATCCCTCGCGCATTAGAGCTTCCTGTTCATATTGGCAAACCCGCCTCCCGCACCGAAGCGGGCTGAGTCCCGCGGTTTTTGCTGTTTTTATCCGGAGATGAGCACCGCATCCCTAGAGTCGCATTCGACTGGCTTTCCAGCAAGGGAAACCTTTACCTTTACCTATATGAGCTTTGGTGAGTCACTGCTCACTTCTTCAGATTACAAATTAGCTTACATATCTAACACCAGTGTGAGTCTAATAACCAGAGGGCAGCGCTCATCAGGTTATAATGCCATACAGTTAGGGTTGCCAGCTCAGGGTAGGGAAATACCTGGAGATTTTGGGGGTGGAGCCTGGGGACGGGGACGGGGACTCAGTAGGGAATAATGCCTTAGAGTCTGCCTTCCAAAGCAGCCATTTTCTCCAGGGGAATTGATCTTGGCTGCCTGGAGAGCAATTGTAATAGCAGGAGATTTCCAGGTGCTACCTGGAGGTTGGCAACCCTTACATTAAACCTGGCCACCTGTAGACTGAGGCTTGCTTAAAAGCACAGCACAGGGGCCTACACCAACCTGTTGCTTACCCCTCAGCCTGTTAACCCAAAGGTCTTCTGAGGTAGCTAGACTTCAAGCGACCTCCTAAGAGCTCAAGAAAGCAGTTCCAGTGGGCCATCCTCAAAAGGGAAATCCGCCCTCCTCCGAAAAGGCCTGCATCTCATAACCATGATATTATGCCCCCTGCCAGCCAATGGTGTGCAATTAGGGCTGCCAGGTCCCCCATGGCTGCCGGCAGGGGATGGGGGGAGAGGGTTGCCAGAAGGGCGGCGGTTTGGGGAGGGGAGGGACCTTCAGTGGGGCATCATGCCACAGAGTCCACCTTCCACAGTGGCCCCTTTCTCCAGGTGAGCTGGTCTCTGTGGCCTGGAGATCAGTGGTAGTCCCAGGAGATCTCTAGCCACTGCCTGGATGTTGGTGAGGAGAATAAGAAACCTGGAAACCTCTATCAATGTGGCTTTATTTGAATAAATTTGCAACTTCTACTCTATATATTCTCACCACCAAGTCCGGTCTTCCTTTTGTGGATGCTTTTGGACCTCTTGCATGGACTTATATATTGTGGACTCTATACTGTTTGAGCTGTTTGCTGTTTAATGTTTGTATGTTTAGACTGAAGAGCTTTGCCCTCACACTTAATCGGGTCATCCCATGGACGGTTTTTCCTTTTCTTTACTCTATTTCTGGTTTCCTGTGGGGCTTTTTCTATATACCGACTGGATGTGGGCATCCTTACTGTGCAGATATGAGGTGCTAGAATGTTTTAAAACACATTGAAAGCACTTAGAGACTTGATGAGTGTTAGATACGAGTCTCAAGGCAGCAGACGAACAGTGAATCAGCTTTATTAATGAAGTCAGAAGAAATCAAGAACGAGACAAAAACAGAGCAACAGGCTCTCTTTTAAACAGTCCGGGCTTGAGTAGCCACGCCCACATGTCATGTAACAACCAATCACTATTTACAAATAAGGTCCAATCAGAGTGCTTCCCTCCAGAGTGTTGCGCAGCTCTGATTGGTGTATTTACAATCCTGTTTGAAACTCAAGCTTAACATAAAAATCAATACATAACGATGAGTTTCATTTTTTACCATTTCATGGAATACAATGACTATTTATGTAGTTGTACATTTGTTAAATTTATATATGGTTACAATATTAAACACACACACGAAACACCATCGTTCCCAAAATGTTACCTCAGAGTGCAAGTCGAAGAATACTTTCCTGGGTGTAAGCCTCATTGACTAGATCCGAGCAGGATTCTGAGAAGACCTGCTTAGA
>NW_015167244.1:0-7576 GCF_001447785.1 Gekko japonicus
TGGCGTCTCTTATGTTCTTATGACCTGGGGTGCTGAACGAGATAGATCAACTCTGTTTCCGATCTGGGTCCAGCAAGGGATTCTTCTTCCGTGAGCCTGGAGGCCTGTAGTCTGATCTTCCCCATGGAGTTTCCTTCCCAACAGTGTTGGGCATGAGAAGCAGCACAGTGTAGTGGTTATAGTGTCGGGCCAGGATCTCGGAGGCTCGAGACTGAATCTCTTCTCTGCCGTGGAAGCTCGCTGGGTGACCTTGGGCCAGTCACGCCCTCTCAGCCTAACCTACCTCACAGGGTGGTTGTCGTTTTGTGCCAGTTTGGTGTAGTGGTTAAGAGCACGGACCCTGGTCTGGGGAAACCAGATCCGATTCCCCACTCCTCCACATGCAGCTGCTGGGGTGACCTTGGGTCTGTCGTAAGTTCCCTCGGCGCTGTTCTCTCAGGAGCGGTTCTCAAAAGAGCTCTCTCAGCCCCACCTACCTGACAGGGGAAGGGGAAGGAGATTGTAAGCCGCTCTGAGACTCTGGGAGCCGGTTTGGTGTAGTGGTTAAGTGCATGGACTCTAATCTGGGAGAACCGGGTTTGATTCCCCACTCCTCCCCCTCACAGCTGCTGGATGACCTTGGGCAAGCCTTAGTTCTGACAGAGCTGTCCTTGAAAAAGAGCAGTTTCTGTCAGAGCTCTCTCAGCACCACCTACCGCGCAGGGTGTCTGTTGTGGCGAGGGGAAGGGAAAGGAGATTGTGAGCCACTCTGAGACTCCAAGTGAAGGGCGGGGTATAAATCCAATCTCTTCTCTTCTTCTTCTTCTTCCTTCAGGGAGTGAACTGCAGGGTCTAAATCTAATCTTCTCCTCCTCCTCCTCTTCTAAAAAGAGGACAGGGAAATGATGGAAGCCCATCATTGGGGAGCAAGATAGAGTACACAGGGTACCAAGGGTGGGTCGGGGAATTGCTGGCTCGTGCTTCTCTTCTCTGCTTCCTCCTTTCTTTGCCTTCTTCCCCCCTTCCCCTCCAAGCCCAGACGAAGCCGCTTCGGTGTCTTTCCAGGAAACTGCTGCAGTGTGTCTGTTTGCAAGGCCGCTTCCTCCCCCTGCAGCTTTCTGCCGCTTTTTAATTTGGCGCACTCCCATTAAATGGCGACGTGTCGCCCGGCTCCGCTGGATTCATTTGGAGGCACCTGCCGGAGCGTGGCCCTCTGTGTGTGCCCCCGGTGCTTCTATTCTGAGTGCTCCCGTGACTGGGGAGCTGAGAAGGAGCTGGTGGCGCAGTCTGCCACGCATTGGGGGGGGACGTCTGGGGAAGCGAGACGTCTGTCTTCAGAAAAGACTGCCGGCCAGGTCGGTGGGGGGGATTGAGTTAAAGTTCTGGGGTCTTTTTTCCCTCTGTCTGGCTGCTTTTCCGCTGTAGGGGCAAAGTTCAGGTTGCCAACTCTGGGTTTGGAAATACCTGGAGATCGGAGGCTGGGAGGGGTGGGGTTTAGGGAGGGGACGGGATCTAGGTAAGGTATAACGCCCTGCCGTGCACCTTCTGCGGGGGAACGGGAATAAATGTTTAAAGCAGGGCTTTTTTTGTAGAAAAAGCCCCGCAGGAACTCATTAGCATAATAGGCCACACCCAACAACAGAAACTCATAAGCATATCCAGCCACACCCATGAGAGCATAGCTCATTAGCATATTAGGCTGCATCCCCATGTTACCAGAAGTGTGGTCATCCAGCCACACCCACCTTTTGCGTCTTATTCTGTTTACCTTGTTTGTTGTCAAAACCCAGGGCTTTTTCTGTAGCAGGAACTCCTTTGCATGTTAGGCCACACACCCCTAATGTAGCCAATCCTAATGAGTTTCTGCTGTTGGGTGTGGCCTATTATGCTAATGAGTTCCTGCTGGGCATGGTCAACTTGGGAGCCAGCCGGAACTCCGTTCCTGTGCGTTCCTGCCCAAAAATACCCCTGGTTTAAAGTAAATCAGAAATAAAGAAGTGATTTGCTTGCACAGATGCGAAATAACGCTGTCTCAGTCCCGCGGCCTCTTTCAAGTGACTCTTGCCATTTCACACAGCACAAGCCAGTTGCCAACCTCCAGGTGGGGCCTGGAGATCCCCCAGACTTATACCAGATCTCCAGCCGACAGAGATCAGTTCCCCTGGAGATAATGGATGTTTTGGAAGGTGAGCTTTATGGCATGATAGTTCGACCCCCTGCACAATACGGGATGTTCACAAAATACCTCCCCCTCCACACCCCCAGTGACCACTGTTCATGTCCAGAAGATGGCAAAAAAAACCCTTCCAGGACAGGGGTAGCCAAACTTGCTGAACGTAAGAACCACACAGAATAAACGTCAGATGTTTGAGAGCCGCAAGACATAGAATCATGGAATCATAGAATGTAGAGTTGGAAGGGACCTTGCAGGTCATCTAGTCCAACCCCCTGCACTCTGCAGGAGCAGAGCCGAAAGAGAACCCTACGACATACCCGAAAGATGGTCGTCCAGCCTCCGGTGGAAATCGTCCAGGGAAGGAGCACCCACCACCTCCCGAGGCAGACTGTTCCGCTGCTCAACCACTCTTACAGTTAGCCAGGTATGTTGCTGAGGCCCCCCCCCCGGCCCCCCAGTCCAAAACAGTCCAGTGGCACCTTTAAGACCAAGTTTTATTCAGGTACAAGCTCTCCCTCCTCTGCAAGGACAGATCTGCACATCCCCCCCCCCTCAATAGCTAGCAATCCAAAACAGTCCAGTGGAGCCTGGGCGGTGGGTGTTGCCTTCTGGCACACTTCCTGGGATGTCAGGGGGTGTGGCCTATGCAAATAAGCTATGCAAATTAGTTATGCTAATAAGCTCCTGCACCGCTTTTTCTACAAAATGACCCCTGGGTGTGCCAATGTGTGATGTCACTTCCGGCGCCCAGCCAGAAGAGATGTCATCATGCCGGGGCAAGTCTCTCAGATTCACCCCCGAACTCTATGGTTAAACCATAGAGCTGAGCGTCACAAAGACGTTAATTCCAGTTTTGCGGAATGCGGTGTGATGCCGTGCGAGGCCGAATCCCTTCCCCCTTGTTTTTCCCCCGTTCTCAAACCGCAGTGGGTAACCCCCCTTCCCCCTGCGTAAAGTGTCTACTGAAGTTGGTGGGGTTCCCGGAAAGCTTTGCTGTGGCGCTGTGGTTTACAAAGAACTCCCCAAACGGGACATGCTGTTCCTTGAGAGGAGGCTCGGTGTCCACGCCAGCCAACTTGGCTACCGTTGATGAGGAGCACCGCCTCGGTGGGGGTAGGATTTGGAAGCAGAGTTTAATCACAGAGGGGGTGGTAACCAGTGTTCCCTCTAAGCTGAGTCAGTGTGAGCTAGCTCACAGTCTTTTAGCCTCCGGCTCACACAGTTTTGTCTTAGCTCGGGAAGGAGGGCTCCAGAGTAAACTAATTTACGCAGCAGCCAAATCGCTCGCTCACCACTTTAATCCCCGGAGCTCGCAAAGTAGAATTTTTGCTCACAAGACTCCACAGCTTAGAGGGAACATTGGTGGTAACTGGAGCAACACGCACCGTTTCGTGTCCAGTTAGATTTTAAGAATTCCTTGATATTTGCCTAATCTACTAACTTGGTGGGGCTGGCTTTGCTACAGGAAGCCCCGCCCCCTGCTCTTTAGTTTAAATGATCCTGAAATCTCCTCCCCTCCTTACTTTATACGTGGGCAGGGCTGTCTAAGGTGGTCAGCTTATTATGTACTTCATAACATGCCTGTTATTAGCAGGTAAACACTTCTGAGCTTAAAATATCTGCTCTCATTCGGCCAGTGCAGTGGTGGTGAACCTGTGGCACGCGTGCCAGAGGCAGCACTCAGAGCCCTCTCACTGGGCACGCGTGCCATCGCCCCAGCCGAGCCCAGGCCGTCATTAAAGTGTGGAATTCTCTGCCAATAATTTTAAGTAAATGAAAGCAGGGGTCATTTTGTAGAAAGAGAGGTGCAGGAGCTCATTAGTATAACCTATTAGCATGACTTATTTGCATATCACCGGAAGTGTGTCAGAAGGCAACACCCACCGCTCAGGCTCCACTGGACTCTTTTGGATTGCTAGCTATTGGGGGAGAGGAATGTGCAGATCTGTCCTCGCAGAGGAGGGCGAGCTTCTACCTGAATAAAACCTGGTCTTAAAGGTGCCACTGGACTGTTTTGGGCCAGGAGGCCGGGGAGGAGGGCCTCTGCAGCTTACCTGGCTGCTTCTTGCTCTGACTGAGGGCTGCTGGGAGCAGGGGGTGGGGCTTGTTGCATGCTCCTGTGCGCTCCTGCAGGAAATGACCCCTGAATGAAAGCATTTGGGATTGCTTTCCTTACTTTGTTTGGATCATCTTACGTTAATGTATGACTTGTTTTTTCTAAACTAAAACCTCAGTATTCAGGTTAAATTGCCGTGTTGGCACTTTACAATCAATAAGTGGGTTTTGGGTCGCAGTTTTGGGCACTCGGTCTCTAAAAGGTTCGCCATCCCTGGGCTAGTGCCTTTTCGATACTAGCCCTTCACAGACGCTAAAACACAGAAACTCTTGGGCTTGGCAAGACGATGAGGGGGTTGGAGTACCTTCCCGATGAGGAAAGGCTGACAAGCAATGTTCCCTCTAAGCTGTGGAGTCCCATGAGCCAAAATTCGACTTTGGTTTTTTTTTTTCCAAAATTTTTTTATTTTGGATTAACATGTTCAACATTTATCACACAACCAACAAATCCTTTTCTTTTTATCTCCTACCCCCCCTTTTAATGGCTTCCCGCAATGCTTCCCCCTGCCCACTTATATTCAAATTTCAAGGTAACATTTTTCTTACATTTTCAACATCCCTACATTTCTACAGTTTCACCCTAATAATTGTCTAAGTACAATATAGTATTTTTAACATTCCAATTCTTTTCTAGATATTCTTTAAAATCTTTCCATTCTTCAAAAAAGTCTTTGTCTTCTTTATTGTTCAGTTTCTTTGTTATTTTGTCCATTTCCGCCATATGTAGAACTTTCTGTATCCATTCCCATTTGTCCGGTATTCTCTTCTGTTTCCAGCATTGTGCATATGTCATTCTTGCCGTGGTAATTAAATACCATAGCAGTGTCTTTTTTATTACATTTACTTATTCCATTTTTAGTCCTAGAAGTAGTATCCCCGGTTCTTTCTTAAACTTGCACCAAAATTCGACTTTGTGAGCTCCTGGCATTAAAGTTGTGAGCAGGCAATTTGGCTACTGCATAAATTAATTTGCTCTGGAGCCATCCTTCCTGAGCAAAGGCAAACATGTGTGAGCCAGAGGCTAAAAAACTGTGAGCTAGTTCACACTAACTCAGCTTAGAGGGAACACTGCTGACGAGTCTGGGACTTCTCAGTTTAGAGAAGAGATGACTGGGAGGGGGGACGTGACAAGAGGTTTATAGAATTTTGCATGGGGTGGAGAGAGTTGAGAAAGATAATTTTTTCCTCCCTCTCCCAATATAATAGAACTCGAGGGCATCCGATGAAGCTGATGGGCAGTAGGTTCAGGACAGACAAAAGGAAATACTGCTTCACACAAAGAGAGGGATTAAAATGTGGGATTTGCTGCCAGGCAATGAAGATCGAATCAGTCCATCCTAAAGGAAATCAACCCTGACTGTTCCCTGGAAGGCCAGATAATGAAACTGAAGCTCAAATACTTTGGCCACCCAATGAGAAGGGAGCACTCCCTGGAGAAGACCCTGATGCTGGGCACGACTGAAGGTCAAAGAAGACGGGGACGGCAAAGGATGAGATGGTTAGACAGTGTCATCGATGCAACGAACATGAAATTGAGCAAACTCCAGAGGACGGCGGAAGACAGGAGGGCCTGGCGTGATCTGGTCCATGGGGTCGCGAAGAGTCGAACTCGACTGTGCGACTGAACAACAACAACAACAAATGTCGTGAGGGCCACAGGAACAGACAGCTTTGAAGGGGATTCAATAGATTCATGGAGGAGAAGTTTATCAATGGCCACTAGCCATGGTTCCTAAGGGGAACCTCCACATTCTCAGGCACTAAACCACTGAATCCCAGTGCCAGAAGGCTACATCAGGGGAATGCCTCAACCTCTATGCCTTGTTGTTGGCCCTCCAGAGGAACTGGTTGGCCCCTGTGTGAGACGGGATGCTGGACTAGATGGACCACTGGTATGATCCAGCAGGACTCTGAGACTCCTTCGGGTAGTGAAGGGCGCGGTATCAATCCAATCTCTTCTCTTCTTCTAAAGCCCAACACGGTTCATGACAGGGTATCTGAAGCAATCAGCAGTGTCTCACAAAAGCTCAGGCCCTGCCACAAATTTTGCGAAATGCTGGCCTGGATGAATCACAAGCGGGAATTAAGATTGCTGAGAAAAAGATCAACAACCTCAGATATGCAGACGATACCACTCTAACGGCAGAAAGTGAAGAGGACCTCAAGAGCCTCTTGCTCAGGGTAAAAGAGGAGAGCGCAAAAGTGGGCTTGAAACTCAACATCAAAAAAACTAAGATCATGGCATGAACCAAGAAGACAAATAAAATTGGGGGTGGGGTGGGGAGGGGGAACTGTTTAAAACGACATCAGCAAAACTGACACGTGCTTCATTACTAACCATGACAGCCGCCTATCATGCAAAAATTAAATTTGGCCACAGCGACGGGAAAGTTGCATGCCTTGAACAGAACACTTCTGCTGGCGCTCACAAGTAGAAATTCAATTTTCTGCTGGTCTGGATAGCACTGATTTTGGCAGAAGCCAAGGGAAGGTCTTGAATCTCTGGTATTGTTGGAAATATCACAAGCAATGTTCCCTCTAAGCTGTGAAGTTTTGTGAGGAAAAATCCTACTTTGTGGGCTCCTGGCATTAAAGCTGTGAGCGAGCGATTTGGCTCCTGCATAAATCAGTTTGCTCCGGAGCCATCCTTCCTGAGCGAAGACAAAAATGTGTGCGCCGGAGGCTAAAAAACTCTGAGCTAGCTCACACTAATTCAGCTTAGAGGAAACACTGATCACAAGTATGGGGAAGGGGTAGGGTGGGATTTCCCCCCTTGAACAAAGTGCCTGAGCTCGTGAACTGTTTTTCTGAACCTATAGTGCATTGCACCTGGCAACATTTCATGGGGAGGTTGTAGAGAGAGTTCCTCTTCGCTTTTGAGTCATAATCTTCATAACCGATTTAGGGTGCGGGTTCCGAAACAAAAGGGGTTTCTCTGAAACTGACAGGTGCGTGTCCCATCCTGTTGAAATGTAAGCCGCACTGATAGATCTGTTTTGTTGAGAAAGATAGAAGGTTAAAGGTAAAGGTAAAGGTTCCCTTGCTCGAAAGCCAGTCGAATCCGACTCTAAGGTTGCGGTGCTCATCTCCGTTTCAAAGCCGAAGAGCCAGCGCTGTCCGAAGACGCTTCCGTGGTCATGTGGCCGGCATGACTAAACACCAAGGCGCACGGAGCGCTGTTACCTTCCCACTGAAGCGGTACCTATTTATCTACTTGCAATTTCTTGCTTTCGAATTGCTAGGTTGGCAGGAGCTGGAACTAGAGATGGGAGCTCACTCCGTCATGCGGCACACTCGGGACTCGAA
>NW_015167244.1:9178-17057 GCF_001447785.1 Gekko japonicus
TCCAGTGGGGCAGAGCGGACTCGCAGCTGGAGTGTTGGACTCGTAGGCTCTGGCGGGCTTCCAGTCTCCATCCGTAAAATCCACTGGCAGGGCACTCTGGAGAACGCATGCCGGGGAGCATGCCCCCTGGAGTATACCCACGTAGGTTTGCTGTCTGGGTGACCTTTCTCTCAACCTCTGTGGTCTCCAGAGGTCATTTCCTGCAGGAGCGCACAGGAGCGGAGCTCCGGCAGTAAAGAGCCCAGGGGGCGGGCACATGCAACAAGCCCCACCCCCTGCTCCCAGCAGCCCTCAGTCAGAGCTAGAAGCAGCCAGGTAAGCTGCAGAGGCCCTCCTCTCCGCCCCTCCCCAAAACCGTCCAGTGGCACCTTTAAAACCAAGTTTTATTCAGGTACAAGCTCTCCCTCCTCTGCGAGGACAGATCTGCACGTTCCCCCCCCCCAATAGCTAGCAATCCAAAAGAGCCCAGAGGAGCCTGAGCGGTGGGTGTTGCCTTCTGACGCACTTCTGGTGATGTCAGGGGGTGTGGCATATGCAAATGAGTTATGCAAATGAGTTATGCTAATGAGCTCCTGCACCTCTCTTTCTACAAAATGACCCCTGGTAATGGTTAAGTGTGGGGCCTCTAATCTGTGAGAACCGGGTTTAATTCCCCGCTCCTCCACTTGCACCTGCTGGATGACATTGGTAGTTCTGGCACAGCTGTCCTTGAAAAGAACAGTTTCTGTCAAGAGCTCTCTCAGCCCCACCTGCCTCGCAGGGTGTCTGTTGTGGGGAGGGGAAGGGAGAGGAGTTTGTAAGCTGCTACTCTGAGACACCTTTGGGTAGTGAAGGGCGGGGTATAAATCTAATCTCCTCCTCCTCCTCCTCCTCTTCTTCTTCTTCTTCTTCTTCTTCTTCTTCTTCTTCTTCTTCTTTTTCTTCTTCTTGTCGTCTCCTATCCAAGTGCTAACCAGGATCGTCCTTGCATAGCTTCTGAGATCTGATTTGACTGGGTTAGCCTGGGCCAACCACATCAGGGCCTGGCTTTATAAGATATATGTGTATAGCCCGAGTATGCCACAAACTGAGACATTGTATGGTCCAGTGGATGAAGAGTTAGACTTATTGCTGCTTCACATTTTAACTTCTGCCGCAGACTCTCTTATCTTCTGGCCTCGGTTGCGTAGCTGTGAAATGGGAGCAAACTGACATCTTCACAGGTTTCAATCGGTATACACTGCACCTGGTCACTTTTGTGATTTGGGTGAGGTATATTCTCCCTCTCCCAAAGACTAGAACTCGAGGGCGTCCAATGAGGCTGATGGGCAGTAGAAGAAGAAGAAAAAGAAGAGATTGGATTTATACCCCGTCCTTCACTCCCCAAAGGTGTCTCAGAGCAGTTTACAAACTCCTTTCCCTTCCCCTCCCCACAACAGACACCCTGTGAGGTAGGCGGGGCTGAGAGAGCTCTTGACAGAAATGGCTCTTTTTCAAGAACAGCTCTTATCAGAACTACGGCTTGCCCAAGGTCATCCAGCCAGGTGCAAGTGGAGGAGTGGGGAATCAAACCCGGTTCTCCCAGATTAGAGTCTGCACACTTAACCATGACACCAAACTGGCTCTCAGTAGGTTCAGGACAGACAAAAGGAAATACTTCTTTACCGAAGGGGTGATTGAAATGTGGGGTTCATTTCCTCTGAATTATATCTAGAGGATGTAGTGATGGCCACAGGGACAGACAGCTTTAAAAGCGGACTAGCCAGATTCATAGAGGAGAGGTCTACCAGTGGCTACTAGCCAGGTGGACTAAAGGGAACCATCACATTTAAAGGCAACATCAGGGGAAGGCCTCGGCCTCTGTGCCCTGTTGCTGGCCCTCCAGAGGAATTGGTTGGCCACTGTGTGAAGCAGGATGCTGGACTAGATGGCCCACTGGTCCTATCCAGCAGGGCTCTTCTGATGTTCTTATGAAGGCCTCGGCCTCTGTGCCCTGTTGCTGGCCCTCCAGAGGAACTGGTTGGTCCCTGTGTGAGACAGGATGCTGGACCAGATGGACTATTGGTCTGATCCAGCGGGGCTCTTCTGATGTTCTTGTGAAGACCTCGGAATCGATGCCCTGTCATTAGCCCTCCAGAGGAACTGGTTAGGTGCTGCGTGAGACAGGATGCTGGACTAGATGGACCGCTGGTCTTATCTGATCCAACAGGACTCTTCTTCTGTTCTTACGTTTGGCCTCGATTCTTACATATTGAAAAGGCTGAGCCACACCTGTCCATCTACAGTGACCAGCCACCATGTCTTGCTAGAACCACCTTTTTCAAGTGCAGTATACCTGTGAATTCCAGATCCTGGGGGAAAACAGCAAATGAGGGTGGTTGTCTACATAGCCTGTTCATGAGAGTCACCGCTAACTCCTTGAGATACCAAGACATGAAGAAGTGAGTCGTGACTCACAAAAGCTTCTCCCCTAGCAGGGCTCTTTTTGTAGAAAAAGCCCAGCAGGAACTAATTAGCATAATAGGCCACACCCAACAGCAGGAACTCATTAGCATATTAGGCCACACCCTGACAGCACAGCTCATTAGCACATTAGGCCACATCCCCATGTTACCAGAAGTGTGGTTATCCAGCCACACCCACCTTTTGCTTCTTATTCTGTTTACCTTGTCTGTTGTCAAAACCCAGGGCCTTTTTTGTAGCAGGAACTCCTTTGCATGTTAGGCCACACACCCCTAATGTAGCCAATCCTAATGAGTTTCTGCTGTTGGGTGTGGCCTGTTATGCTAATGAGTTCCTGCTGGGCGTGGCCAACTTGGGAGCCAGCCGGAACTCCGTTCCTGTCCAAAAATAGCCCTGCCCCTACCACAAATTTTGTTCCTCTTGAAGGTGCTCCTGGACTCTTGCTCTTTTCTACTGCTATAGGCAGACTAACACGGCTACCCGTCTTGATCTATTTAGGTTCAGAGGTAGTACGCTCCCCCTTGGTGGTTGGCACCCGTGTCGGAGAGCCGCTTCTGCGTTGAACCGGCTGCTCATTCAAGTTCTGAATCCTAGCCTCTGCAGGATCCTCACCCGTCGCCTTTTGCAAAAACTGTCAAAGCAGCAAAGCCAAGAAATCCCTCCTGGGTCCCTTACCTCTTGCTAATTGCACCCCACGGTGGTTTTGTTTCATGCCATTGTTCAACTGCCTTTGTGATAGACTCAGGCTTCAAACACTGTATTCTAGGAAGTATCATAGCTTCCCTTTAAAGAATCCCGGGCATTTTAGTTCCGAGGATGCCGAGACCCCTGGCAAGTCTTCCACCCGCGGAGTTGCAGCTCCCAGAGACTCGCGCTCGCCTGGAGTACAAATACGCCCTTAAAGTTAAGATGCTTTCCCTAATGTTCAACCCAAATCTGTCTTCCTGTCAGTCCGGGCTGTTTCTGGGTTCTTGTTTGCTTTGGTCCTCGGTGGATACCGTGCACAGTTTTCTTTTGGTGTGTGTGTTCTGACATCCTTTTGCATATCTGAGAACTGTCAGCGCGCCTTCTATTTTCCCCCCTCATCTTGTTTCTCTGGGCCAGAAGCTGTCCTGTTTCGTCAGAGTTTCCTCTCGCGAGCCTGTCTCGCGCTCCTGCTGCTTCCCTTTCAACTTCTCCGGGTTTGTCTGCAAAGCTTGAAGTTCCCTGCTAAATATTCCAGACTCCGGTCCTACCTGAAGCTGCCGTGGGTATTGTGACTCTTACGGTTTGATTCTCTCCCCCCACCACCACATTCCCAGGATTCCACATTTCTTTCCATTTTATCTTCACCTGTGGCCTGATCCAACATGGTCTTCTCTTATGTTCTTATGTCTGGGGCAAGTGATGCTCTGTCTTCTTGGTGCTTGGGGGGGTGGGGCAACAGTGGGAGGTCTACTTGTGTCCTGGCCCCACTGCTGGACCTCCTGATGGTTCCTGGTATTTTTGGCAACTGTGTGACACAGAGTGTTGGACAGGATGGGCCTTTGGCCTGATCCAGGGTTGGCTTCTCTTATGTTGTCCTTATGTTCAGTGGCAGCTGTGACCGGTGTTTGCATTATTCTCTCCCCCTGCTCTTTCCTAACGTGTTCTTTGAAACTTACCCTCTTCTCCCTTGCCCTGGGGCTTCCTCTGTGCATGTGTGTGTCTGGCTCCGCCTTCTGTGGCAGCTATTTTGTCCCTCTGCCCACTGCCCTAGGTCAGAGAATTCCAAAGGCGCCCATGGGCTCAGAGAGGTCGGGTCCCCGGGGGATACATGGAGGAGAAATCTCTCTCCCCCGTGCCAGACAGATCCGGGTGAGATGCCAGGCGAAAAAGAGCAGAGCTCCAAGAGCCGCTTATGTGTCAGATCAGACACTTTGTGCAGAATAGCCAGGGTTGCGGGCTGTCTCGTAATGACCCCAAATTGTACGTCTCGGGGAAGTATTTGATGGCCACCCGTTTGCCGCCGTTGACGTGAATTGACTCAGAGAAATCACTTTAGTAAATGAGAATTAGGTCTCTCCGTGGAGAAGAAGTGCACTCTCTCCCTTATTTTCTCCCTGATGAAAGAGTTCTGTACGCCAGAGGGGACTGATGTGTGCGTGTGTCATTGAACTATAAAGGGAGCCACAACACCAGAGCCTTTGCCCTCGACAGGTAAGGAGGGGCCGTCGCTCAGTGGGCGAGCATCTACATGGTGCGTAGGAGGGCCCAAGTTCCATCCCCGGCATCTCCAGTTAAAAGGACCAGGCAGGAGGTGATGGGAAAGACCTCCGCCTGAGACCCCGGAGAGCTGTAAAGAAGGGCTGTGGCTCAGTGGTAGAGCCTCTGCTTGGCACGCAGAAGGTCCCAGGTTCCATCCCCGGCATCTCCAGTTAAAAGGACCAGGCAGGAGGTGATGGGAAAGACCTCCGCCTGAGACCCCGGAGAGCTGTAAAGAAGGGCCGTGGCTCAGTGGTAGAGCCTCTGCTTGGCATGCAGAAGGTCCCAGGTTCAATCCCTGGCATCTCCAGTTAAAAGGACCAGGCAGGAGGTGATGTGAAAGATCTCTGCCTGAGACCCTGGAGAGCTGTAAAGAAGGGCCGTGGCTCAGTGGGCGAGCATCTGCTTGGCATGGAGAAGGTCCCAGGTTCCATCCCTGGCATCTCCAGTTAAAAGGACCAGGCAGGAGGTGATGGGAAAGACCTCTGCCTGAAACCCTGGAAAGCCAAGAAGTGGGGCTGTAGCTCAGTGGCAGAACACTTGCTTGGCGCGTAGAAGTTCCCGGGTTCAATCCCCGGCATCTCTAGTTGAAAGGACCAGGCAGGAGGTGATGGGAAAGTCCTCTGCCTGAGACCCTGGAGAGCAGCTGCCAGTACGAGTAGACAATACTGAACTTGATGAACCAAGGGTCTCATTCAGTATAAGACAGCTTCATGTGTTCATATGTCCCCACTTCAATCCCCAGCAACTCTAGTTAAGAGGACAAGGCAGGAAGTGATGTGAAAGACCACCGTCTGAGACCCCGGGGAGGCGCTGCCAGTCTGTGTAGACAATACTGACCTTCATGGACAAGGGTCTCATTCAGTATAAGGCAGCTTCATGTGTTCATATGTCCCAAGTTCAATCCCACAGATATAGAATGGGAGGGTCTTGCCTTGGCAGCAGCACATGTGAAAGGGATCTGGGTGTTCTGATTGATCACAAGCTAAACATGAACCTGCAGTGCGATGTGGCTGTGAAGAAAGCTAATGCCATCTTGGGATGCATTCACAGAAGCCTTGTGTCCAGGTCACGGGAGGTGGTAGTTCCGCTCTTTTCTGCTATGGTCAGGCCTCACCTGGAGTCCTGTGTCCAGTTTTGGGCACCACATTTTGGGAACGACGTTGACAAGCTCGAGCGTGTCCAGAAGAGGGCAACCAGGATGGTGAGAGGGTTGGAATCCAAGTCTGATGAGGAAAGGCTGAAAGAGTTGGGTCTGTTTAGCCTGGGAAAGAGGAGGCTTAGAGGGGACATGATTGCAGTCTTCAAGTATCTGAAGGGCTGTCATGTAGAAGATGGAGCAGATCTATTCTCTCTTGCTCTGGATTGCAAGACTAGATCTAATGGGTGGGAATTACAAGGAAGTCGTTACCGGCTAAATATCAGGAGAAACTTCCTAACTGTAAGAGTGGTTGAGCAGTGGAACAGTCTGCCTCGGGAGGTGGTGGAGGCTCCTTCGCTGGATGTTTTCAAGCAGAGGCCGGACGACCCTCTTTCGTGGATGTTGTAGGTATGTAGGGCTATCCTTCAGCTATGCTCTTGCAGAGTGCAGGGGGTTGGACTAGATGAACCTGCAAGGTCCCTTCCAACTCTAACATTCTATGATTCCATGAACTCCAGTTAGAAAGGACCAGGCAGTAGGTAATGGGAAAGACCTCTGCCTGAGACCCTGGACAGCAGCTGCCGGTCTGAGTAGACAGTACTGACCTTCATGGACCATGGGCCTGATATGATATGGCAACTTCGTGTGCTTGAGTTTCTCATGTGGCTGGTGCCTGCTACAAAGCCCAGAGTTCTATCTTCTTTTCGAAGGAGAGGGAGGTCCCATGTCATTAGAAGGGGACACACATGACTCAGCAGAAGACCATCTGCTTAGCATGCAGGAGATCCCCGCTTCAATCCCTGTCACCTCCAGTTGAAAGGATCAGGTAAACAGGTGATGGGAAAGATCTCTGTTTGAGATCCCAGAGACCTGCTGCCAGTCTAAGTAGGCAATACTGACCTTAATGGACCGAGGGTCTGATTCAGTGTTCATGTGTATTCATTGGTATGTAGTATGGGAAGCAGGGCTATTTTGGGGCAGGAACACACAGGAACGGAGTTCCGGCTGGCTCCCAAGTTGGCCACGCCCAGCAGGGACTCATTAGCATAACAGGCCACACCCAACAGCAGGAACTCATTAGGATTGGCTACATTAGGGGGTGTGGCCTAACATGCAAAGGAGTTCCTGCTACAAAAAAAGGCCCTGGCTTTGGACAACAAACAAGGTAAACAGAATAAGAAGCGAAAGGTGGGTGTGGCTGGATGATCACACTTCTGGTAACGTGGGGGTGTGGCCTAATATGCTAATGAGTTCCTGCTGTTTGGTATGGCCTATTATGCTAATGAGTTCCTGCTAGGCTTTTTGTTCATTGGTATGTAGTACGGGAGGGATGTAACACATTACTAAGGGGAAAAATAACTTGAATCACGTGTTGCTGACAGAGGTGAAAGAGCGATGGTTTGGTCCCGAAAGGCTGTCTGAAACCTGTTTCCCTTCTTCTTGGTGGCCAAGAATACCACTTCACACAGAGAGTAATTCAAATGTGGGATTTGCTGCCAGAGGATGTAGTGATGGCCTCAAAAATAAACAACTTTAAAGGGAAGTTAGATAGATTCATGGAGGATAAGTCTATCAATGAATACTAGCCATGATGGCTGAGGGGAACCTCCACATTCAGAGGCAACATCAGGGGAAGGCCTCGGCCTCTCTGCCCTGTCGTGTGCTGTCCAGAGGAACTGGTGGGCCACTGTGTGAGACATGATGCTGGACTAGATGGACCACTGGTCTGATCCAACAGGGCTCTTCTGATGTTCTTATGAAGGCCTCAGCCTCTATGCCCTGGTCTTGGCCTTCCAGAGGAACTGGTTGGCCACTGTGTGAAACAGGATGGTGGACTAGACGGACCACTGGTCTGATCCAACAGGGCTCTTCTGATGTTCTTATGAAGGCCTCGGCCTCTAGGCCCTGTTCTTGGCCTTCCAGAGGAACTGGTTGGCCACTGTGTGAAACAGGATGGTGGACTAGACGGACCACTGGTCTGATCCAACAGGGCTCTTCTGATGTTCTTATGAAGGCCTCGGCCTCTAGGCCCTGTTCTTGGCCTTCCAGAGGAACTGGTTGGCCACTGTGTGA
>NW_015167244.1:17698-27336 GCF_001447785.1 Gekko japonicus
TTTCTTATGATCCTATGAAGGCCTCGGCCTCTGTGCCGTGTCGTTGGCCCTCCAGAGGAACTGGCTGGCCACTGTGTGAGACAGGATGCTGGACTAGATGAACCCTCATTGGTCTGATCCAGCAGGGCCCTTCTGATGTTCTTCGCATCCGCGCAGAACTTGCATTAATCCTTTTTTCTTCACAAATTAAATTAGGCAGAACAGGAAAATGTGTGAATTAAATGAGTTCACACATTTTCATAGTCTGCCTCATTTCATTTGCCTCCCAAATTCAGTTTTTGTTTTGAAGGGAAGTTTTGAACCACCTGAACATGTGACGATGCCTTCTCCTGAGTCAGAACCTTGGTCCATCAAGTTCAGTATTGTCTACACAGACTGGCAGCGGCTCTCCAGGGTCTCAGGCTGAGGTCTTTCACATCACCTACTGCCTGCACCATTAAACAGAAGATGTCGGGGATTGAACCTGGGACTCTCTGCGTGCAATGCAGATGCTGTACCATTGACCTAATGCCCCTCCTCCTAATTTTCTTAGTTTGACAGTGCTGCTGGCCCTCCAAGGTACTCTGCCTCTCAACAGGGAGGTTCCGTTGAGCTTCCAGCATAGCTATGAGATCCATTAGTGGACTTCTCATGCCCCCCAGGAATCTGTCCACACCCTCCCCCCTTTAAACCCAAAGTGGTCATCACTGCATCTGGTCAGAGCAAATTCCACAGCGGGATGTGTAAGCAGTGCCCTGGCATCCGTGCAAGTGAGACCACGTGCCTTCTATGCTTATGGTGATAGAGCATCTGCTTGGCACACAGAAAGTCCCAGGTTCCATCTGCAGCATTTCTTCTTGTAGATGATGGGAAAGACCTCTGCCGGAGACCCTGGAGAGCTGCTGCCAGTCTGAGGAGACAACCCTGATCTTGATAGACCAAGAGTCTGTTTCGGCAGAAGGAAGTACCATGCGTTCCCTTCTTTGACAATCAACAACCCTCACTCTGCTTACAAGTCATTAAGAACATCAGAAGAGCCCTGCTGGATCAGATCAGTGGTCCATCTAGTCCACCTTCCTGTCTCGCACAGGGGCCAACCAGTTCCTCTGGAGGGCCAACAACGACATAGAGGCCGAGGCCTTCATAAGAACATCAGAAGAGCCCTGCTAGATCAGCCCAGTGGTCCATCTAGTCCACCTTCCTGTCTCACACAGTGGCCAACCAGTTCCTCTGGAGGGCCAACAACGACATAGAGGCCGAGGCCTTCATAAGAACATCAGAAGAGCCCTGCTGGATCAGATCAGTGGTCCATCTGGTCCACCTTCCTGTCTCACACAGTGGCCAACCAGTTCCTCTGGAGGGCCAACACCAGGGCAGAGAGGCCGAGGCCTTCCCCTGATGCTGCCACCTGGCCCGGGGATTCATAGGATTAGTGCCTCTGAATGTGAAGGTTCCCCTCAGCCACCACAGCTAGAAGCCACTGATGGACTTCTCCATAAATCTCTTTAATCCCCCTTTAAAGCTGTGTAGTCCTGTGGCCATCATCATTACATCCGCTGGCAGCGAATCCCAGTATCTCTGTGTAAAGTAGTATTTCCTTTTGTCCATCCTGAACAATGAAGCCCATCAGCTTCATTGGATGCCCTCAAGTTCTAGTGTTTGGGGAGAGGTTGCTTCTGAGTAGAAGACCCACACAAGCCAGCAGGAAGCCACACACACACACACAAATACACGGAGCACGTCTTGAGGGCAGGGGCCATTTCGTAGAAAAAGAGGTGCAGGAGCTCATTAGCATAACTCATTAGCATAACTCATTTGCATATGCCACACCCCCTGACATCACCGGAAGTGTGTCAGAAGGCAACACCCACCGCTCAGGCTCCACTGGACTGTTTTGGATTGCTAGCTATTGGGGAGTGGGGGGGACATGCAGATCTGCCCTCGCAGAAGAGGGAGAGCTTGTACCTGAATAAAACTTAGTCTTAAAGGTGCCACTCAACTGTTCTGGATGGGGGGGGGGGCTCTGCAACTTACCTGGCTGCTTCTTGCTCTGACTGAGGGCTGCTGGGGGTGGGGCTTATTGCATGTGCCCGCCCCCTGGGCTCTTTACTGCCGGAGCTCCGCTCCTGTGCGCTCCTGCAGGAAATGACCCCTGACTGAAAGCAGTTGCAAAGGGTTCCTTACTGCCGGAGCGCCGCTCCTGTGCGCTCCCGCAGGAAAAGACCCCTGCTTGAGGGTAGCAAATCTTTTGCCCGGCTTCAGTCAGCTACACACAGGCACGTTTGTTGACCTGTTTACCGAATGTGCAACAGCAGCCCGTTTAAATTTTCATGTTGTTTTTTTATTCAGATTTTTCATCGGTGGTGGTGGGGGTGCTGGCTCTGGCGACCTTTGCTAGAAATCTGTCATGTATATTGCAGTAGATGCCTCTTCCCCAGGCTGATGCGCATAGAAAGGATTGCAGCGGCAAAAAGGCCTTATCTAGGCAGGCTGTCATCTCCCATCAAGGGAGACGGAGGATTCGCATATAAGCAGCAGCTGTTTCCTTAAAAGAGAGAGCGCACATCGGAAGCTGACTTACACTGAGCCCATCTAGTTCAGAATCGGGGAGACCGCTCTTCTGGGTTAGTGGCGGAGCGGCTGTTCGGCGTGTGGAAGGTCCCAGGTGTCTGTGGTGGGGGGAGGGGAAGGGAAAGGAGTTAGTAAGACGCTCTGAGACTCCTTTGGGAAGTGATCCAGAAGGGCATGGGGTATAAATCCAATCTCCTCTTCTTCTTCTTTTACCTCACAGGGCGTCTGTTGTGGGGAGGGGGAGGGAAAGGACTTTGTAAGCCGCTTTGAGACTCCGATTGAAGGGCAGGGCATAAATCCAATCTCTCCTTCTTCTGCACGTGTGACTGACCAAGGAACGTTCTGCCTGCATAGCAGGTACTTTTCCACTGCGCTTCCAATGTGTACCACTTTCTTTTCCCTAGCGCATTGGGATCGTCTGGCCCTAGAGAATGTTCAAGCTGGAGATTTGGCTAATCAGTAAACACTGCAGTACTTTCGGGATCAGACTTGTTTTTATTCTACCCAAGAACTCAGAGCGGCTTATTCAGCTGTCCCCTCGTCTGTCTAATTCTCACAGCAATCCTGCTAGGTACATAAGAACATAAGGGAAGCCAATGTTGGATCAGGCCAGTGGCCCATCCAGTCCAACACTCTGTGTCACACAGTGGCCAAAAAGACCAGGTGCCCTCAGGAGGTCCACCAGTGGGGCCACGACGCTAGGAGCCCTCCCACTGCTGCCCCCCCCCCAAGCACCAAGAATACAGAGGTGACACAGGGTGGTGTGCAGAGGCACAAATACCTCCCCCTGCCAAAGAAGAAGAAGAGGAGGAGGAAGAGGAGGGGGAGGAGGAGACTGGATTTATACCCCGCCCTTCACTACCCAACGGAGTCTCAGAGCGGCTTATGAACTCCTTTCCCTTCCCCTCCCCACAACAGATACACCCAGTGAGCACTGCTTCCTCTAAGCTATGGAGTCTTGTGAACAAAAATTCCACTTTGTGAGCTACTGGCCTTAAAGTTGTGAGCGAGCGATTGTGCTACCGCAGACATTAGTTTGCTCTGGAGCCCTCCTTCCCAGGCTAAGACAAAACCGTGTGAGCCGGAGGCTAAAAAAACCTGTGAGCTAGCTCACACTAACTCAGCTTAGAGGGAACGCTGCCTGTGAGGTAGGTGGGGGGCTGAGAGAGCGCAGAGAGAACCCTCCTTGCGAGAACAGCTCTGACAGAACCGTGACTTGCCCAAGGTCATCCAGCCAGGTGCAAGCGGCGGAGTGGGGAATCAAACCCGGTTCTCCCAGATTAGAGTCCACGCTCCTAACCACTACACCAGACTGACAGAGCCACACGAGGAAAGAGCAGTGAGAGAAAAATCACACAAACACGGGTCGAAGCTGTAGAGAAGAGCGCCTTGAAGCCTGACCGGGGAAGTGCCTTCGTGAGTCACTGCTCGCTTCTTCAGATACAGCTGGAACAGGAGTCCATCTGTCCTTATCTCTTGGAGAGCGAAGTGATTTCAGACGCCGAATGACATTAGCGGGCAAAGGACAACAGCAGGCGAACGACAACAGCCGGCGTGATTGGATTAGGTGCTGGAAGCTGCCCCTGAAACAATGTTATTTTAGTCTTGCATAGTCAATCGGATCTTCGGCGACATATCAGATGCCCTACGGGGCAAAAAGCCCACTTACTTTCTAAAAGCACTTCGTGGGCACCAGGGAAGGCATTGCTGGCTGCCCACGCTCTAAGCGATAGAACAGTATCATCATGCCCCTGTATAAATAGAGGGATACTGGGTACAGTTCTGGTCACCACACCTCAGAAAGGATATTATAGCATTGGAAAAAGTGCAATGTGGTTCAAGGTGGCCAAGTGCAAAGTGATGCACATTGGAGCCAAAAACCCTAAATATAAATACAGAGACTGACCAAGAGAGAGATCTTGGAGTCATAGTAGATAACTCACTGAAAATGTCGAGACAGTGCGTGACTGCAATTTTAAAAAGGCCAACGCTATGCTGGGGATTGTTAGGAAGGGAATTGAAAACAAATCAGCCAGTATCATCATGCCCCTGAATAAATTGACGTTGCGACCTCATTTGGAGTACTGTGTACAGTTCTGGTCACCACGCCTCAAAAAGGATATTATAGCATTGGGAAAAGTGCAGAAAAGGGCAGCGAGAATGATAAAAGGGTTGGAACACTTTCCCTAAAGAGCTTGGGGCTCTTTAGCTTGGAGAAACGACAGCTGAGGGGGGACATGATCGAGGTTTATAAGATTATGCGTGGGATGAAGCAGGTAGAGAAGGAGGTACTTTTCTCCCTTTCTCACAGTACAAGAACTCGTGGGCACTCCATGAAATTGCTAAGTGGTCGGGTTAGAACAGATAACCCAAACAGTGATTGACACATGGAATTCACTGCCACAGGAGGTGGTGGCAGCTACAAGCATGGACAGCTTCAAGAAGGAATTAGATAAGCATATGGAGCAGAGGTCTATCAGTGGCTATGAGCCACAAGGTATAGATAGGAACTCTGGGTCTGGGGCAAGTGATGCCCTGTATTCCCCATGCTTGGGGGGGCACTGCTGGACCTCCTGAGGGCACCTGATATTTCTGGCCACTGTGTGACAGAGTGTTGGACTTCATGGGCCATTGGGCTGATCCAACATTGGCTTCTCTTATGTTCTCTAATCTGGGAGAACTGGGTTTGATTCCCTTCTCCACATGTGGTTGCTGGGGTGACCTTGGGTCAGTCACAAGTTCTCTCAGGTGCCCTATGCGGAATGAGACCATCAAGGTCGGTATTGCCTACTCAGACTGGCAGCAGCTCTCAGGGGTCTCAGATCTTTTACATCTCCTTCTGCCTGGTCCTTTCAACTGGAGATACCGGGGATTGAACCTGGGACCTTCTGCGTGAAAACTTGCCTTCTTTCAAGAGCAGGTCATTTCCCCCATCCTGTTAAGACCTCCTCTGGTCTGTCTGCTGGAGAAAATTCACTCTTTTTTTTAACACAGAAGAGACGGGAGTGATTTCTGCAATTAACTGTTTCTAATCAATTCCGCCTCAGTTGCCTGCCGGAAATAAATCCAGGGGGGTCCAGAATTCTGAGCATGTACCTCTCGGTTTGCGAGACCAGGATGAATTCTGTAGATCAGATACGTTGCATAAGATTTACATAATAATGTCATGATTTGTTGCTTTCCACAAGGCTCTCGATGCCGTTCAGAGGAGGGGGAGTGTAGAAAAACACACACACGAACAAGCAAGAAAATCCGCCGGGGAAATTACCCAGGGCGAGCCTCACCAAAACGAAGATTTGTGCAAATCCCATTCATTCCAATGGGGACACACATAAAAAGCGGTGCCCTGGAGAGGATGTTGTCATGTGGAAGTTGCCTGGGAGGTCTTGGAGGAGGCTTTGGGAATCTACCGTCAACGTGCAGGCAGGATATTTGCTTCCACGGTCTCGTTTCTGTTTTTTGGGACTGCTGTGCTAATTCTTCCCTTCCAAATTTCTTGTACAGCACAGACCAGAAAACTGCTCTGTAAAATGGATGGATGGATGGATGGATGGATGGTTGGATGGATGGATGGATGGATGGATGGTTGGATGGATGGATGGATGGATGGATGGTTGGATGGATGGATGGATGGATGGATGGTTGGATGGATGGATGGATGGATGGATGGTTGGATGGATGGATGGATGGATGGATGGATAAATAGAACATAAGAGAAGCTAATGTTGGATCAGGCCAGTGGCCAATCCAGTCCAACACTCTGTCACACAGTGGCCAAAAATACCAGGTGCCCTCAGGAGGTCCAGCAGCGGGGCCAGGACACTAGAAGCCCTCCCACTGTTGCCCCCCCCAAGCACCAAGAATACAGAGCATCACTTGCCCAAGACTTAGAGTTCCTATCTATACCTTGTGGCTAATAGCCACTGATGGACCTCAGCTCCATACGCTTATCCAGTTCCCTCTTAAAGCCATCCATGCTTGTCGCTGCCACCATCTCCTGTGGTGCTGGTGTGACCTTGGGCAAGCCACAGTTCTCTCAGAGCTGTTCTCTCATGTGTCGTTCTCGAAAGAGCTCTCTCAGCCCCACCTACCTCACAGGGTGTCTGTTGTGGGGAGGGGGAAGGGAAAGGAGATCGTATTCCGCTCTGAGGCTCCTTCGGGTAGTGAAGGACCAGGTATAAATCCAATCTCCTCCTCCAGTTTGGTGTAGTGGTTAAGTGTGCGGGCTCTAATCTGGGAGAACCGGGTTTGGTTCCCCATTCCTCCACTTGCACCTGCTGGATGACCTTGGGCAAGCCATAGTTATGTCAGAGCTGTCCTTGAAAAAGAGCCGTTTCTGTCAAAGCTCTCTCAGCCCCTCCTCCACTTGCCACCGCTCCCTGATTCCCCACTCCTCCACTTGCACCTGCTGGATGACCTTGGGCAAGCCGTAGTTCTGATAAGAGCTGTTCTTGAAAAAAGAGCAGTCTCTGTCAAGAGCTCTCTCAGCCCCATCTGCCTCACAGGGTGTCTGTTGTGGGGAGGGGAAGGGAAAGGAGATTGTAAACCGCTCTGAGACTCCTTTGGGTAGTGAAGGACGGGGTATAAATCCAATCTCCTTCTGCGGTTTAGTGTTGTGGCGAAGTGCGCGGACTCTAATTTGGGAGAACCGGGTTTGATTCCCCACTCCTCCACTGGCACCTGGCTGGATGACCTTGGGCAAGCCGTCGTTCTGATAAGAATTGTTCTCGAAAAAGAGCAGTTTCTGTCATGAGCTCTCTCAGCCCCGCCTACCTCACAGGGTGTCTGTTGTGGGGAGGGGAAGGGAAAGGAGATTGTAAGCCGCTCTGAGACACCTTTGGGTAGTGAAGGGTGGGGTATAAATCCAATCTCTTCCTCTCTTCTTCTTCTACCTCACAGGGCGTCTGCCATGGGGAGGGGAAGGGAAAGGAGTTTGTAAGCTGGTCTGAGACACCTTTGGGTTGTGAAGGGCGAGGTATAAATCCAATCTCTTCCTCTCTTCTTCTTCTTCTACCCCCCCCCCCATGCACCGTTCTCTGGCTGATAAGCAGGGGGTTTCTGGTGCCTTCCCAATCAATGCAAGAAGGGAAGGAAGTTCAGGAAACCGCAGGATGTTGAGTCAGGCAGTGTGTGCGCTGTGGTTGGGGAGGGGGTGGAAACAGCTCTTGTGATCACCGTGACTCAGGTTATCTTTGAGCTGGAGGCCAAAGATGAGATGGTGCTTGGGGGGAGGGCCTCTGACGTTCTGGCCCTGCTGATGGATCACCTGGGTTTTGGCCACTGTGTGACACAGAGCGTTGGACTGGATGCACCGTTGGCCTGATCCAACAGGGCTTCTCTTATGTTCTTATATGGAGCAGAGGTCCGTCAGTGCCTATGAACCACAAAGCATAGATGGACCATTCTGTCTGGAGCAGCGATGTGCTGTATTCTTGGTGCTTGGGGGGGGGGGGGCAACAGTGGGAGGACTTCTGGAGGTCTGGCCCCGCTGGTGGATGTCCTGAGGGTCCCTGGGTTTTGGCCACTGCGTGACACAGAGTGTTGGACTGGATGTGCTATTGGGCTGATCCAACAGGGCTTCTCTTATGTTCTTATATGGAGCAGAGGTCCGTCAGTGCCTATGAACCACAAAGCATAGATGGACCATTCTGTCTGGAGCAGCAATGTGCTGTATTCTTGGTGCTTGGGGGGCTCCTGATATTTAACCGGTAACAACTCCCTTGTAATTAATTAAATAAGATGTCCTGAGGGTCCCTGGGTTTTGGCCACTGTGTGACACAGAGCGTTGGACTGGATGTGCTATTGGCCTGATTCAACATGGCTTCTCTTATGTTCTTATATGGAGCAGAGGTCCGTCAGTGCCTATGAACCACAAAGCATAGATGGACCATTCTGTCTGGAGCAGCGATGTGCTGTATTCTTGGTGCTTGGGGGGGGGGGGGCAACAGTGGGAGGACTTCTGGAGGTCTGGCCCCGCTGGTGGATGTCCTGAGGGTCCCTGGGTTTTGGCCACTGCGTGACACAGAGTGTTGGACTGGATGTGCTATTGGGCTGATCCAACAGGGCTTCTCTTATGTTCTTATATGGAGCAGAGGTCCGTCAGTGCCTATGAACCACAAAGCATAGATGGACCATTCTGTCTGGAGCAGCGATGTGCTGTATTCTTGGTGCTTGGGGGGGGGCAACAGTGGGAGGACTTCTGGAGGTCTGGCCCCGCTGGTGGATGTCCTGAGGGTCCCTGGGTTTTGGCCACTGTGTGACACAGAGTCCTGGACCAGATGGGCCATTGGCCTGATCCAACATGGCTTCTCTTATGTTCTGTGGCAGTGGCGCTCTGTCTTCTTGGTGCTTGGGGGGCCACAGTGGGAGGGCTTCTGGCGTTCTGGCCCCACTGGTGGACCTCCTGAGGGTCCCTGGTATTTTTGGCCACTGTATGACAGAGTGTTGGATGGGCCATTGGCCTGATCCAACGTTGCCTTCTCTCATGTTCTTATGTTCTTACTTTGAATAAAACTTTGTTGGTCTTAAACTGGACTCAAACCTTGTTCAGCCTCTACTGGGTAATGCCATTAAGTGCCAACAATCCCCTTCAGTTCTCTACACAGGGCAAACAGGTCGAACCCCACACCAAAGGATAAATGGACATAAGTCTGAATCAAGAATCACAAAACTGAGAAACTGTAAGAAAACACTTCAACCTTCCAAGATATTCAATGGGGAACCTCAAAGTAGCTGTTCTATTGCAAAGGGATTTCAGAAACAGACTAGAACAGAAAATTGCTGAATTACAAGTTACTACAACACTCGAGACAATGGATCCCCGAGGGCTTAACAGAGATATCGGTTTCTTATCTCACTACAAAGCTAACTCTGGGTATAAGCTTTGGTGTGCATGCACACTTCAGCAGATCAGTATGTACTGACTGTGAGCCGCCCTAAACCTCCATTGCGGGGAGGGTGGGGTATAAATGTGATTAAATAAATAAATAATTATACCCAGAATTAAACTTTGTTGATTTCAAAGGTGCCACTGGACTCAAACTTTGTTCCACTGCTTCACACCAACACAGCTACCCACCTGAAGTCAT
>NW_015167244.1:27739-34766 GCF_001447785.1 Gekko japonicus
GAAGGTCCCAGGTTCAATCCCTGGCATCTCCAGTTAAAAGGACCAGGCAGGAGGTGATGGGAAAGACCTCCGCCTGAGACCCTGGAGAGCCTTGCCAGTCTGGGTAGACGATTCTGACCTTGATGGTCTGATTCAGTATAAGGCAGCTTCACGTGTGTTCAAGCGAAATCATGTTCAAGATTTAGGGGAGGAGGCCGTGGCTCAGTGGTAAAGCCTCTGCTTTGCACGCAGAAAGTCCCAGGTTCAATCTCCGGCATCTCCAGTTAAAACAGGACTATGCAGTTCGTGACGTGGAAGATCTTTCTGCCTGAGACCCTGGAGAGCTGCTGCCCATCTGAGTGGACAGTTACTGACCTTGATGGACCAAGGGTCTGATTCAGTAGAAGGCAGCTTCATGTGTTCATGTTTTGACTCTCCAAGGAAGGTTATTTCCCAACACTTGCTACCTGAGGTCCTTTACTACAGAGATGCTGCGTTGGTGGGGCCGGCCTTCTTCCCAGCAGCCCAAAGAGGTGGTGTTGTATGGTGGCAGGAGGAAGATTGTTCCATAATCATGGGGCCGCCACTGAAAAGGCCCTGTTTTGTGTGCCCACCAAACAAGGTTCTTTGTTCAATGGGACCATCAGGAGGGCCCCTCCCTGTGATCTTAAATCCTGGGCATGAATATATAGGAGAAGAAAATTCTGTACTTACATGCCTGCACGCCAGGGGTCATTTCGTAGAAAAAGAGGTGCAGGAGCTCATTAGCATAACTCATTAGCATAACTCATTTGCATATGCCACATCCCCTGATGTCACCGGAAGTGTGTCAACACCCACCGCTCAGGCTCCGTTTTGGATTGCTAGCTATTGGGGGGGGGGACATGCAGATCTGTCCTTGCAGAGGAGGGAGAGCTTGTACCTGAGTAAACCTTGGTCTTAAAGGTGCCACTGGACTGTTTTGGGCCGTGGGGCCGGGGGGGGGGCTCTGCAACTTACCTGGCTGCTTCTTGCTCTGATTGAGGGCTGCTGGGAGCAGGGGGTAGGGCTTGTTGCATGTGCCCGTCCTCTGGGCTCTTTACTGCCGGAGCTCCGCTCCTGTGCGCTCCTGCAGGAAATGACCCCTGCTGCACGCTAGGTACAAGCCACATCTCAGGAATTTCATTTCAGAGATCTAGGCTCTGGCGAGAAACCAGGGTAGTGTAGTGGTTAAGAATGTTGGACTAGAATCTTGGAGACCCAGGGTTTCAATCCCTAATCAGCCTGGGAGCTCACTGATTGACTTTTGGCCAGTCATACTCTCTTGGCCTAACCTACTTCACAGGGTTGTTGTGAGAATAAAATGGAGGAGAGGAGAACAATGTAAGCAGCTTTGGATTCCCATTGGGGAGAAAGACAGGACACCAATGAATTAAATACATAAATCGTGCCCTTTGAGCTTACTCATCTTTTCCTTTATTCCATTATTTAATACTAGGCTCATCTCCATTTCCAAGCCGAAGAGCCAGCGCTGTCCAGAGACGTTTCCATGGCCATGAATATAAATGTAGATGAAAGCAGTTCTAAAATCATTAACTGCCTTCCTCACCGGGTTGTTGTGTGCGTAAAAACGGGGGAGAGGAGAATGAGGCAAGCCGCTTTGGGTAGAAATATATAAAATAAAATAAAATAATTTCAGCGATCATCCATGCCCCGGCATTCATAGACCTTCGTGCTGTCAGACATTTGGCGGGGTGTTCTCAAAGGTTGAATGAAGGGCTTTGATTTACTGGGGACTCTTATTCGGAAAGAGGGAACGTCTTCAGAAATTTCTGCAACTCGGTATCCTGTTGTGCAGCAAGAAACTCTCCCCCGGGTCCTTCGCCCGACGGTATTGCTTGTTGTTTTCAACATACCAACAGACCACTTCATTAAATGCTAAATTAATCCCACTGGCCTGATTAATAACACGTTTGCAGACTGAGCTAGCCGGGTTTGGAGATGCAAGGGAGCTTGAAGCGAAGCGCCTGTCAGAGGCCCAAAACACCCACATTGCCATTCCGTCAGTTGCCCAGGAACCTGTTGGAGATTCTAACTCTGCATGCAAGAGGATCTGGGAGGGAAAGGGTTAAGAGAGCCAGTTTGGTGCAGTGGTTAAGTGCGCGGACTCTAATCTGGGAGAACCGGGTTTGATTCCCCACCCCTCCACTCACAACTGCTGGATGACCTTGAGCAAGCCAAAGTTCTGACAAGAGCTGTCCTTGAAAGGGCAGTTCTGGAAAGAGCTCCCTCAACCCCACCTACCCTACAGGGTGTCTGTTGTGGGGAAGGGAAAGGAATTTGTAAGCTACTCTGAGACTCCAAGTGAAGGGCGGGGTATAAATCCAATCTCCTCCACCTCCTCCTCCTCTTCCTCTTCTTCTCCTCCTTCTCCTTCTCTTCCTCCTCCTCATCTTCTTCTTCATCTCCTCCTCCTCCTCCTCTTCTCCTTCTCCTCCTCCTCTTCTCCTTCTCCTCCTCTTCTCCTTCTTCTTCTCCTCCTCTTCTCCTCCCCCTCCTCCTCCTCCTTCTTCTCCTCCTCCTCTCCTTCTCCTCCTCCCTCTCCTTCTTCTCCTCCTCCTCTTCTCCTCTTCTTCCTCCTCCTCCTCCTCTTCTCCTTCTCTTTCTCCTGCTTCTCCTCCTCCTCCTCTTCTCCTCCTCCTCGTCTCCTCCTCCTTCTCTTCCTCCTCCTCCTCTTCTCCTTCTCTTTCTCCTCCTCTTTTCCTCCTCCACTTCTCCTCCTCCTTCCTCCATCTCCCTCCTTCTTCTCCTCCTCTTCTCATCCTTCTCCTTCTCTTTCTCCTCCTCCTCCTCCACTTCTCCTTCCCACCTCCTCTTCTCCTCCTCCTTCTCCTCCCCGTCCTCCTCTTCTCCTTCTCTTTCTCCTCCTCCTCCTCCTCCTTATCCGTCTCTCTCACTGGTGTCCACTTGGGCCCACCCTCACATGGGATAGACGTTGAGCCTCTTTGGCTCTGGCTTGTATTCTGTTTTTTATCTTATAATATCTTATATATTCTTCTTCTAATTCTAATTCTTCTTCTGTCTTACCTGGGCTTGGAGCTGTAGCAAGTTAACCTTTTTGGAAGCTCATTGGTTCCAAATAAGTTAAATGTCCCTAATAGGTCATGTCAGACGTGCTTCTGTTTTGGGAAGTAAAATTTCTTTCTCTTGTTACAATTGGAGTCAGATCATCTTTGTAACTGGTTTGAGCGGCATATTTCCCTTAACTGGAAAACGTGGAGGATCGCGGACACGGTGTAAAGCTTCTGTGCTTCCAGGTCAATTAATTTTGTTTTACATTTAACCCAATAGGATAGACTGCAGATGTTGGGGGGGAGCACGCTTGCATCGGGGGGGCAAGTTTGAACAGCCCAAGAGGAAGCTCAGCAGAGAAGCGTTGGCAGAGCTGTAAGGACCTTTCAACTCAGATTCAATCTGTAGAGGAGGAGGAGGAGATTGGATTTATACCCCGCCTTTCACTACTCAAAGGAGTCTCAGAGTGGCTTACAAACTCCTTCCCCTTCCCCTCCCCACAACAGGCACCCTGTGAGGTAGGTGGGGCTGAGAGAGCTCTTGACAGAAACGGCTCTTTTTCGAGGACAGCTCTTATCAGAACTACAGCTTGCCCAAGGTCATCCAGCAGCTGCATGTGGAGGAGTGGGGAATCAAACCCGGTTCTCCCAGATTAGAGTCCGCGCACTTCACCACTGCACCAAACTGGAAGAGGTCCAGCCAGGAAGCAGAGTTGCCAACCTCCAGGTGAGGCCCGCAGATCTCTCCGGAATTACGACTGATCTCCAGGCCACAGGGACCAGTTTCCTGGCTGCTTTGGAGGGTGACGTCTATGGCATTGTTTCAATGCTCCCTCTACGCTGTGGAGTCTCGTGAGCAAAAGTTCTACTTTATGAGCTGCTGGCATTCAAGTTGTGAGCCGGCGATTTGGCCGCTGCATCAGTTAGTTTGCTCTGGAGCCCTCCTTCCTGAGCAGAGACAACAATGCGTGAGCCGGAGGCTAAAAAAACCCGTGAGCTAGCTCACGCCAACTCAGCTTAGAGTGAACCCTGGTTGAGGTCCCCCTTGGGTTGCCAGCTCTGGGTTGGGAAATACCTGGAGATTTTGGGGGTGGAGCTTGAGGAGGGCGGGGTTTGGGGAGGGGAGGGGCTTCAGTGCCATCGAATCCACCTTCCAAAGAGGCCATTTTCTCCAGGTGTACTGATCTCTGTCACCAAGAGATCAATTCGAACAGCAGAGGGTCTCCAGCCACCCCTTGGAGTTTATACAATCCAGAGAGCTCCTCCACGGGAACCAGGTTTTACGATTTTACAAGCACCGTTCCCACGGAATCTGAATCTTTCCTTCTGTGAAAATGGCCCTTGTAAAATCTTTGTCCGTCTTCGAATGATATCAGGCTATATGGATTTTGCTCGGTTGCCTCTTTGAGAAAGCTGAAAAGAGACGGAATGAGAGGTCGACAAGTCCGTCAGAGGCTCCATTAGAACGTCCGTAAATCATCCACAATTACTGGATTTGAGGGGGAAAACAAAGGACATGGGATCGTTTACTACTGCACAAGCACTTTACTCGTGGAAAGGACACTTACAGGCACTTTCATCCATCATTAGAGTGGACTGTTGATAGCGATAATGAATTGTTTATTGTGACTAAGACACGTGTTGTAGAGGCATAGGCACTATAAAAAGCAGAAGAGATTGGATTTATACCCCATCCTTCACTACCTGAAGGAGTCTCAGAGCGGTTTACAATCTCCTTTCCCTTCCCCTCCCCACGACAGACACCCTGTGAGGTAGGCGGGTCTGAGAGAGCTCTGAGAGAACTCCCCTTGGGAGAACAGCTCTGTGACAACTTGTGACTGACCCAAAGTCTCACCAGCAGCTGCATGTGGAAGAGTGGGGAATCAAACCTGGTTCTCCCAGATTAGAGTCCGCAGACTTAACCACTACACCAAACTCGGTCCAAACTGGCACCGAACTGGCAGTATAGAAAGAAAATATCGAAGGATTTCCATAGTTATAATTCCACGATTCTTGTAATTTTTGATCATACCACCTGGAGTTTGGCAATCTTCGGTCTCTCTCCCCCTAAACCTGCCCTTCCCGAGCTCTGCCCCGAAATCTCCTGGAATGTCCCACCTCCGAATTGGCAGCCCTAGCAGGAACAGATTGGTAATCTAGGGTAGCCAGTCTTCTGGTAGCATGTCGTGATCTCCCAATGGATTTCCAGCCAATAAAAATCACTTTCCGTAGAGAAAATGGCTGCTTTGGAGGATGGGCAATATACCTTGTGGAGGTCCCTCCCCTCCCCAAACCACGCCCTCCCCAGGCTCCACCCCCAATATCTTGAGATTTCCCAACTCAGAGCTTGTAACCCTGTTGTTGGGGCTATGTGAGTCCATCTGTCCTATATTTTAGAAAGTGGAGTGATTTCCGATGCCAAATGACATTAACAGGCAAATGACAATAGCAGGTGAATGATAATAGCAGGAGTGATTGGATCAGGTGTGATATGCAGAGGGAAAGTAGGCGTGGAGAAATCAGCATTGGTTAATGAGACAGGAAACCTAGGTCTCGATTCAGTCCAGGAGGATGCATTCTCTTGAGCTTCGTTATCAGCTCCAGTTCAGCAGTCTCTCTTTCCAATCTCATTTTGAAATCCCTTTGTAAGATAACCGCTGTTTCATCTTTTAGTAAGCTGCCTTGAGGATTGTTCAGTCAAAAAACAGGGTACAACTATTTCAAATAAAGATAGTATATGAAAATACGACCCTGCCTTATACTGTATTAGACCTTGGTTCATCAAAGTCAGTCTTGTGTACTCAGACTGGCAGCAGCTCTCCGGGGTCTCAGGCAGAGGTCTTTCACATCCCCTACTGCCTGGTCCTTTGAACTGGAGATGCCGGGGATTGAACCTGGGACCTGCTGCATGCCAAGCTGATGCTGCGCTAGCTATGTTAGTTTTGGAGAACGAGAGCCCTTCCTGTGAATTGGGCGGTGTTTGTTGAAAAAGAAGGTATACGCTTTCAAGTTGAACAGCATGTTTCGTCTCTGACTTGGCCAGTTTATTTGCAATTCAAAAAACAGGTTTCTTTGAACAGACGAAGCTGCCTTCTACCGAATCAGACCACTGGACCATCAAGGTCAGTATCTGCCACTCAGACTGACAACGGCTCTCCAGGGTCTCAGGCAAAGGTCTTTCACATCACCTCCTGCCTGGTCTTTTAACTGGAGATGCGGGGGATTGAACCTGGGACCTTCTGCGTGCCAAGCAGAGGCTCTACCACTGAGCCACGGCCTCCTCCCCTCCTTGAACCAGAAGGAGGTTCTGTTCTGATAACGGTATCTCCTTTGCCCGTTGGCGTTGGGTATCCCAAATTCTCCAAGAAGCAATAGCCGAAGAATATAGCAATGAGGCCCCGACCTTGGACAGACGCTGAGCGTTTTGAATTCTTTCTTCGCAACGTTTTCGTTGACTAATACTAATAAGAGAGTAGTGACTTCTCGGGGCCCTTGTGTAATTTTCTCGTGGTCTGGCGCTTGTTTCCTGCACAGCTTCTCTCTTTTTTTGGCGTTTGATCAAGAGTGCTGTTACAGTCTCCGGTTTTGTTGCCAAACAATAGTTTCTGATAATTCCCCGTTTACAGCGAGCGGAAATAAAACGGGAGTAAATGAGGCCTGCTCCCCACTTAAAGGGATTAGAACTGTCGTTTAATGGAACGGTTCAGGGGAGCACTTTTTAAAGAGAATAGGATTGTCCTCTATTGTGATGCCGGTTTTCACGGAGCCTCCGGCTTAGCCTGCATTGTCTCCTGCCTTTGTCATCCACTTTCTTATTGTCTGTGGGATGTCATACCCTAGAGCAGGGGTCTCCAATACGGTGCCCTTGGGCACCGGCCGACACCTTCTCTGGCGCCTAGCAAGAATCTTTAGAAAGTGGGCGGGGCCAAGAAGGGCTTTTGCGAAGCAAGACCATTGGAGGGTTAATCGGCTGTGCAGATTTCTTAAAATGTCGCTTT
>NW_015167245.1:0-1843 GCF_001447785.1 Gekko japonicus
GTTTGCTCTTTTATACTATATTTGAACTTAGGGGTGAGCTTTTACCAGCCACTTTCCCTCCTCACATCCCCAGGAAGTTGCTAGGCAAAAACTGGCTGCAGGAGGAAGGTGGAGCTAAAGGTTAGGCAATATTGATTTCATTATTACTGACAGTGGTCACCTTTAGAGAACAATAGCTGAGTCTAGGGTTATTGTCTTTTGATGGCTCTAGCTGGTGAGTTGATGGGTTTAGCTGTGGCTGATGAGTTGATGGGTTTAGCTGGGCTGTGGCATTCAGCTATCCCTATTCAGCAAGCAGTCCTTTTGTTATGCCTAAGAGCCTACCTGCAGTCTCTGCTGAAGGTGAAGAGGGTGGGGGGCTTGCCTGCGTGTTGAAGGAAAAATTTGCTCTTGGAGTCTCTTCAGGATTTTAAGTCCCTTTTGCAGAATATGGCGTTCCTCTATAGCAAATGGTTGCTGGCTTCTGTGTTCTTTCTGTGGCTAGGGTGCTTGGTTCTCTTTTTGCTGTGCTGCAGGTGAGGTAGGGCAGGTAACTGATGGATCTTTTTTTGGTCTGGCACATTGTCACAGGAGAAAGCTCTCATCTGCTGGGTGTGTGCCTGCAGTCCAGGTTGATGGTGACATCACACGGTCCCTGTATATTCCATTTTCCTTAGCACACTAATTGTAAGGTAAAGGTAAATGTTCCCTTGCTCGAAAGCCAGTTGAATCCAACTCTAGGGTTGCGGTGCTCATCTCCGTTTCAAAGCCGAAGAGCCAGCGCTGTCCGAAGACATTTCGGTGGTCATGTGGCCGGCATGACTAAACACCAAGGCGCGTGGAACGCTGTTACACTAATTGTACTGTCCAGTTTATCACTTCTGAACTATAAGTCCATAAGAGCACTATAAGCGCCTTGCCGGGCAATACTGGCAGCAAAAAAAGAGGTGGCCAGCTGAGGTGGTCAGCAGAGGAGATGGCTGCAGCAAACCACACAGTGGCTGCAGGATCACAGTCACCAGCCACAGCTGCAGTATAGTGGCTGGGCCCATCCCAGGAGCCTGGGGTGGGGGAGGTGGCACTGCCAATGAAAGAAGCTGCTCCATCACAGGGACCACATGGGGTGGGTGTCCTCCATGGCTGGCCTCTTCCTGCTGTGCCTGGCTTTTGTTCATGCCCATCCCTAAATGAGATATTTAAAATTCTAGTTCTGTTCTGGTTCAATGAAAAATAAAGATCTCTCTTGACCAGTGTTTGGGTCAGGTTCAATTTTGCTTTCTGGCCTTAAGTATTGAAAGATACATTTTCAATTTCCTTCCATTCAGCCACAAATTGAAATCTTAAATTTCATGAGCTTGGTATAGCTTAATTTGCTGTCTTTTGGGATTACTTCTCTAATATTCAGGTTTGAAGAACTAGCTGAGTGTATCTCGGATAGCTTTGGCAACTATAATACTTGCATATCTAAAGATGATTGGTGATATTTGTGCTGCTCTTCTCCATAGTAACAATTCAGAAGTCTTCAACCTGCACACTATAAAATCCATTCTCCAATGAATATAGACAATTTTCTAGAAGATGATGACAAGACCTCTTTCTTTGTTCTCTCACATGTACCATAATAATGAGAATGCAATTTTTGAGCAGGAATCTCAGTTAAAACCAGACCAGACTCATACACACTCAAAGCTAGGTTACCTGATATACATCAGATGGCTCTGTTTGTATCACCATTTTTTCCTGGAAACGGAATGTACTATGAAGTCATGATAGATCTACTGCAGTGGCCACTCAGTTTGAAAAATGAGTTTAAAAAAATAATCCAGCTTTTCATCTATTCTGACTCAAAAATAGAGCAGGCATT
>NW_015167245.1:2886-11530 GCF_001447785.1 Gekko japonicus
GGAGTCTATGGCATCATACTGCTCTGTAGTTCCTTCCCTCCTCAAATCCCACCTTCCCCAGGATCCACCCCTCAAATGTCCAGGAATTTCCAAGCCTGGAGTTGGCAACACAATTTCCTTCCCACCCAACAGTCTTTCTCCACAGTGGGGACCAAAGCAGCTTACATTATTCTCGTCTCCTTTTTATCTGCACAACAACCCTGTGAGGTTGGATAGGCTAAAAGTATGTGACTGGTCCAAAATCACCCAGTCATCTTCCACTGCAAGATGGGGAAATGAACCTGGGTCTTGCAAACCCTACTTTGAAGCTCTAACTGCTGCACCTCACTGGCTTTCATAGGGTGGCTGCTGATGAACAGTAGCAAGCAGCCAGGCCTAGTTGAATCATGCAAATCAGGGGGGACCTGGCAACCTTAGACTACTGCCAGGCCTAGGGTTGCCAACCTCCAAGTGGGACCTGGAGACACCCCAGAATTACAACTGGACTCTAGACAGTAGAGGTCTGTCTCCCTGGAGAAAATGGCTGCTTTGGAAGGTGGACTCTGTGGCATTATACTCAGCTGAGGCCTCTCCCTTCCCCAAAACCAGCCCTCCTCACAGCCCACTTCAAAACCTCTAGGAATTCCCCAGCCTGGCACTGGCTCCCTCCCTGAAAGGCCAAAATAGAACTGGAAAGAGGCCCTAACCCCTCCCCCTCCTTTTACTGACAGAAACAGTTAGAAGCCTCCTCACTACCACCCCGAACGTTCTAATCTCTCACTGTTGATGTCTGGAGTTAGATCCCTGCAGAGGCCATTTCAAAAGGTATTGGGGGAGATTCAAATCTCCCTGAAGGGATTTTTTTTACTTTTTGGATTTTTCTGCAGCCTTAGGAAGGCCCATGACTATGTAGGAAAAGTTCTTGGGGGAGAGTGAGCCCTCTGTTGGCAGAAATAAGTATCCACATGGGGGGCACCTTGGCTATTAGATATATAGACGTTTATTGCCATCTCCCTGCACCACATTGAAGGGCAAGAAGGACAGCAGCTCAACATCACCAAATACATATGAAGGATATGTATACACAAATATATGCAGCTACCTTAAATTGAATCATATACATGTATTTGACTAATAATACACAAATATATGCAGCTACCTTAAATTGAATCAGACTATTGGCACATCTAATTAAGTGTTGTGAACTCTGACAGACAGTAGACAGAGACACCGGGATTAAACCTGAGACCTCTGGTGTGGAAAATGCCTGCTCCTGAGCTAAACAATGTTTTGTATTTACAGAGTGCCATGAGGATCCCCGAGTACTGTACACTTTGGGATATTATTTATATTTTTGCCCCACGGTTCTCTCACAGAACTCTGAATAATCCAGTTCATGGTTTAAAGTGTACTTCACGAGCTTGCTTGGGACACTCAGCCACTTGACAACTCTTCTTGTAGCATAATTTGGAAATGTAGATTTCAGTGAGTCTGAATCTTGTTTTAATTAAAAGTGCAGCTGTGGAGGCAGGGTCTATGGCACAACGATGGTGGGTGCCTTTCCTGAGGCTCGGGGAGGGTGCTCCACACAGCAGTGGAGGGGAGAGGTGCCGCTGGATCGGCGCCTCCATGGGGGGTCAGGGAGGCCCCCCAGGCCATAGGGCTTTTGAGGGTGAGCCTCTTTTCCTGCTATCTGCAGGGGAATTGAGGCTGCCCTCCGCCCTGATGGTCCTCCCTGCTGTCTGCATCCTCTTAACGAGGCACAAGATGTGCTGACCCAGTCAAGCACAGGAGATCTTATACAGTTATATATCCTGTTTGAGAGAACAGCTGAGTTATTTAAGAGAAAAGAATACATTGGCTGTGATCACACACACTAAATAATGCACCTTTAATCCACTTTCAATGCACTTTCCAAGTGGATTTTGCCAGTTTACTCAGTAAAATCCAGTTGGAAAGTGCATTGAAAGTGGCTTGAATGTGCATTATTCAGTGTGTGTGATCACAGCTGTATTGTCTGTACCTCACAGACATTCAGCTCCTTCAGGAGTTTAACACTTCGAACTGCAGTTTTGTAATGACTCAGCAAATAGCCTTGGGGCTGTGCTGTTCCCAGGAGTTATCCTCTGTGAGACATTTCAAATGGATCAAATGATTCTTAATGGAACACAGTTGCCAAAGGATTCTTCAGCAGAAGCCTGACACAATCATGTTGTGCCAAAGATTAATATCTCAGAGCATGCTGCTACAGAACACCAAGGAAGAAGGTCTATGTTGACCCAAAATGAAGGAAAGCCCAGTGCACTTGCTGCATTTACCCTTGATTAATAGAGATGGACACTAAAACTAACAGCAATCTTAAAGAGATAAGGAGGGAAAGCATGAGAGAAACAGAAAAGATTTACAAGGACTTAACTCCTTCCCAGCAGATGTTTTTAAAAAGTGTCGTCTTAAATTCGGCTGATAGAAAAGAGCTTGAACCTGACAAGATCAAGAAGCCTGTGAGATGCCACTGGGCCCCGAGGATGAGACCAAGAAGGAAGAGGCTTAAGATTGGCGGTGTTATCCCTTTGGAGACAGAGGTTGCAGAATTTCGAGTGAATGTCTAAGAAGCCATCAAGACTTTAGAGAGAATTAGCATAGATGTAAAGGCGGAAGGACTCTGAAAATTGCCATTATGAAGAGAGCTGGAGGAGATGCTCTGGAAATCTTCTCATAACAAGTAATAAACTAACACATAAGCTTAGAAAGACAGGATCTCACAAAGTATATTGTTTATTAACAGCTTTTTTCCCATTACTAACTGCAGTCTAACAGGGTAATGACCTCCTACTCTTGGGTTTTTAGTCTAGTGTGGGTTAATTTTCTTTCTCCTTAGTTGTTGTTCCTCTTACCTTATTTTCTTTGTAGTTTATGTAGTATTATAAAAAATTAAAAAATCCCCTCCGGGAACCTTTAAAAAAAGTGCTGTTTTGTTTTGTTTACCTCCTTTGATCTTTTGTTTTAAATAGGAAGAGTATATTATAATAATTATAAGTGACTGCATTTTAAAACAAGCACAAAAAGTATGTTCTTGCAAGCACCTGTACTGATATATAGAAAAGGTATATGGCACATGTAGGAATGGACTTACACAATCTGTCATTTTATGCTAAGATTCTGTTATTTCACTTGGGTGCTCTCCTGCATGAATAGCAGGGATGTTCTGTAACGTCTTCTCACCTGAATTTTAAACAAAATCTTGTTTTTGAAGTGGAGTTGATTAATCAGGAATTATATCTATTGTTTTTGTTTTGTTTGTTTCCGGCACTCTGTATAGACAACAGCGTATTTGTGGCATGGATCTACTTGCCACTGGGGATTTTTTTAAAAATTGGCAAGTGAATAGCATTATAATGATCTAACAGTACAGTAATATGTGTGACAACCCACCTGTGACAATGCATCCTTGCTCGCATGGTCCCTTCCAGGCCCGTAGCCAGGGGTGGGGCACTGAGGATGGCACACCCTATCAAACCAGTGGTGCCACCACTGAATTTGCATGCCCTCACAGCTGATTGCAATAAATTTTTCAATTAAGTAGGCTGGGATAGGGACCTTTCCCCCTGCAGCCTGTTTTGTTGATCTCCCTTTCCTAGCTGTTCCCTTTGCACTTCTGGGCCCCGTTCACTTGGCTAAGTCTGTCCTGCCTCAGTCTTTCCTTCCCTGTCCATGCATTCCTCTCTCCGACTCTCTTTTTCTCTCTTCCTGCCTTTCTCCCAGGGAAGCTCACTTTGCTCTCACCCAGGCTGGCCTCGCCAGTGGTGCCAGGCAGCTCTGTGGCCCACCTCCAGCCTGGGATTTGCTAACCCAACTCTCCAGACAGATGTAGGTGATCAGAGCAGGAGCCACTGGAGTAAGGAGCTCCCTCCACTGTGATGTTTAATTTAATTAATTTTGATTTAATTGGTGCCCCAGCGCTCCCCCTTGAAAAAAATTCCTGGCTATGGGGCTGGTCCATTTTCTGATCCAACAATGGACCTGCATGCAAGATGCTTTTTCAAAAATGTGAAAATTCCATTAGCTCCTGTGTGTATGTTTGCTTTAAAATCTCATCAGTCAGTCTTGGAAGAGTGGGAGATAATATTTAGTACTGACCATCTTCTGCTCAGCATGCCATGAGCACAATCTGATACCAGCCAGCCACACTCTATGCTCACTGAAGTCATTCAATCTTCCTTTACAGGATGCAGACAAAAGGCCTTAAGATCATGGCCTAATAGATCTGTTTTTCCTCTGTGCCCCACCCCCCAACATGTAGCCTAGTAAAGAGTTCTGGAGAACTTGAATGCTTGCACAAAGTGACATATTATTTTCATTGGTCTTACTAAATGATGTTCCAGGGCTTTCATTTGGATGTTGCTTTGAATCAACATGGCTACCTATTTTTTTTCTTCTTTTCTATAGTTGGTATTTAGAACCATGTAAGAAGTATTAAAAAGCCAGCATGATAAATACTACATTACACCAGCCATTAAACAAATAGAAATATATATATACTAGGAGCAAAGCCCATTGTAGCAACAATAAAATGAGCTCTAGAAAGATGTAAGACATTTCCCCCCCGGCCCCCCACACTCTACTCGCTCCCCAGACCCCAGGGGTAGCATGGCAAGGGGACACTCTGGCACCGGTTCCCTACCCGGGCTGTCTCTGAACACACAGAGGCCCAGCCCCCCATTTCCTCCCCCCTCCCGAGACTCTGGTGTTGAGGGGCAATGGCACACCCCGCCAGTGGCTCCCTGCCCAGCTGTGTCCAGCAGCCTGCAGGGTGCCTCCACCGTGGTTTGCCTCTCAGCCCTTGGACCCTTTTCCCTCCAGTTTCTACCCTTGGGCCCCTGACCCTCTCCCTTCCCCTAGTGCTGCCTGCCCATTCCACTGGGTTCCTCCCTTCAGCAGTGTCTCTGGCTGGCATGCACTGTTCCTGGGGTGGCTGTAGTGCTGGCACTGGCAACCTCCCTCCCTCCTGGCTGTTGGCCGCCCCTCCCTCCCTTCCCTCAGACTTCTCATCCTGCTGCTGCTGTGGCTGGGCTGAGTGGAGGCGGTGACCACACTGGCAGAGAGGAGCCCACACTAAGGTAGGCCATGGTGCTTTCAGCTTGTCTCCCTCATCCCCCTGCCTCTGGCAAGGGCCCGGCTCTCTGCCGCCCTCGCTTGATTGCCTGCCCACAGGAGGGAGGCACGAGGAGGCCGCAGCCGGAGTTACCTGAGGAAGAAGGCAGCAGCGGCGGTGCAACCCAGGCCGACTCGGCCCGGTGTCAGAGGGAGCCAGCAGGGGAGCATTTTTGGTCAGGGCACTAGTATGGGGGGGGATGAGGGTCAAATCTCCAGCTCCAATCGACATCCACACTCAGTGCTTTTCAGACTCAAATAACATATTAGGAGCTCCAGTCATGGAACTCCAGTATAACATAGAGTTTGGCCCTAGGAATGTGATAATTTTGACATTCTGAATGTTCTTTTGCAAATGTTTCCTTTTGTAAAAGGAGTACTGAAGGATGATAGGGAAATGGCTGAGAAGCTGAATGCATTTTTTGCCTCTGTCCTCACTGTGGAAGATGAGAAGTGCTTGCCCATTCCAGAACTGCTGATTTCAGAAGGGGTGTTGAAAGACCTGAGTCAGATTGCTGTGATGAGAGCGGAAGTCCCACGACTTATAGACAAATTAAAAACGAATAAATCACCAAGCCCCGATGGCATACATCCGAGAGTTCTGAAAGAACTCAAATGCGAACTTGTGGATCTCCTTACAAAAATATGGAATCTTCAATAAAATCTGCCTCCATTCCTGAGGACTGGAAGATAGCTAATGTCACTCCCATCTTTAAAAAGATTTCCCGAGGAGAATACCGGGTAAGTTGGTGGAAACTATTATTAAGGAAAGAATTAGTAGGCACATTGATGAACAAAAACTATTGAGGAAGACTCAGCATGGGTTCTGTAAGGGAAGATCTTGTCTCACTAACCTGTTAGTGTTCTTTGAGAGAGTGAACAAACATGTGGACAAGGGGCACCCAATAGATGTTGTTTACCTTGACTTCCAGAAAGCTTTTGATAAAGGTCCTCATCAAAGGCTCCTAAGTAAGCTCAGTAGTCATGGGATAAAAGGACAAGTCCTTTTGTAGATAAAAAACTGGCTATTAAATAGGAAACAGAGAGTGAGTATAAATGGGAAATTTTCTCAGTGGAGGGTGGTAAGCAGTGGGGTACCACAGGGATCAGTACTCAGTCTGATGCTTTTAAACTTGTTTATTAATGATTTGGAGTTGGAAGTAAGCAGTGAAGTGGCTAAATTTGCAGATTACATGAAGTTGTTCAGGGTTGGTGAGAACCAGTGAGGATTGTGAGGCACTCCAAAGGTATCTGTCGAGGATGGGCGAGTGGGTGTCAACGTGGCAAATGGGGTTCAATGTGGCCAAGTGCAAGGTGATGCACATTGGAGCCAAAAATCCTAACTATAAATACACATCGATGAGGTCAAAACTGGCAGAGACTGACCAAGAGAGAGACCTTGGAGTCATAGTAGATAACTCAATGAAAATATCTAGACAGTGTGCAACTGCAATAAAAAAGGCCACCACTATGCTGGGAATAGTGGCTATTAGCCACAAGGTATAGATAGGAACTCTCAGTCTGGGGCAAGTGATGCACTGTATTCTTGGTGCTTGGGTGGGGACAGTGGGAGGGCTTCTAGTGTTCTGGCCCCACGGGTGGATCTCCTGATGGCACCTGGTATTGGCTTCTCTTATGTTCTTATGTTCTTAAATATATTTACCCATTTAAAATTGTTTTTACAAACATCAGTATTTTAAGGGGCAGCAAGGATTTCAGTATCGGAAGCTGGACCTGCCAGCATGAACGAAAGGAGATATGTTCACATTTCTAGCAGCATCATTAATCCTCCCTATGGACTCATTGTAGGTCATTGTAGGTGTCTAGGAAGCACCATCCTTTGAGAGAACAGCTGAGTTATTTAAGTGAAAAGAATACATTGGCTGTGATCACACACACTAAATAATGCACCTTTAATCCACTTTCAATGCACTTTCCAAGTGGATTTTGCCAGTTTACCCGGTAAAATCCAGTTGGAAAGTGCATTGAAAGCGGTTTGAAAGTGCATTATTCAGTGTGTGTGATCACAGCTGTATTGTCTGTAGCTCACAGACATTCAGCTCCTTCAGGAGTTTAGCACTTCGAACTGCAGTTTTGTAATGACTCAGCAAATAGCCTTGGGGCTGTGCTGTTCCCAGAAGTTATCCTCTGTGAGACATTTCAAATGGATCAAATGATTCTTAATGGAACACAGTTGCCAAAGGATTCTTCAGCAGAAGCCTGACACAATCATGTTGTGCCAAAGATTAATATCTCAGAGCATGCTGCTACAGAACACCAAGGAAGAAGGTCTATGTTGACCCAAAATGAAGGAAAGCCCAGTGCACTTGCTGCATTTACCCTTGATTCAAGAGTTAATCCATGAACTGAAGGGTGACGGTTTATTATTCTGATCTGATTCAAGAGTTAAGCTATCAATTCATTAAAGAAATCTTAGAGTCAAACTTGATGAGATGGAGATCAATGAATTCTCATTCTTTCACAGCTACATTTCAGACAGGTGAACCTCAATTTAGGCTGGGAATGTGCAGAGAGGAGGGATTGCTGTGGTGCCTGATCAACTGGAATGCCCTTTCTAGTCAGTCAAAAATACTTAATGTATTAATCAATAAACCATGACATCCCTAGTTTAGTCCACAAAGGCACCCTTTGATTCAAATACCTTACATAATATTATTTTCATGCTGAGTATATGTGTATGTTTTTGAAATGCCTGGAAGCAAAAAGTGATCCTATGAATCTCAATCCACAACTCCTTCACAGCACTGGAAACTACAGTCTGTGTCACTACAAGCTGTGATTTGAGAATCCCATAGGAAACAAACAAAGCCATCCATCCAAAGCCTTTTATTGGCATATAAATAAAAAAAATAAAAATACAGTAATCTGAATACACACAGAGTCAAATTAAAATTGCCGAGTAACATCACAGAGTATCGCCATACAGAAAAACCTAATTCATCATATCATTTATCAGGCCGTAGGGCCATGGCACTGCAGAGAAACTTTGCTGTTATTTCAGTTATTTCTGTGTCTGTGTTATCGAGCAAGAAAAGAAGCTTAAAATCATCAGGGGACTCTAAAAAATGGCCTAATATGGGATATAGAAGATCCCGACGGGACACCAAATAGAGAGGGCACTGGAAGAGAACATGGGCAACAGTTTCAACACAATCCTTCCTACAAGGACAGCACCTGCTAGGATAGGGAATCCCTTGGAATCTGCCAGATAAAATAGCTGAAGGAAGAACATTAAATCTAGCCAAGGATATGGCTCTACGCAAATTAGGAGCTATGAGTTGGTAGAGGTATACTGCTGGAAGATTTGCATTAGGAATAATCCCCAGATGTAAGGGAGAACAGGTTCTGTTAGCCAGGCTATAAAGAGTTTGTAGCTCTGATCCCAATAATCTAGATTTTATTTTTAAAAAGGCCTCAGACTCAGAAAGCATATATAAGGATTCTAGGGACAAATTCAGGGCACTTATTTTGGCTTCGATGTAAGATAGCCATC
>NW_015167245.1:11941-16644 GCF_001447785.1 Gekko japonicus
GCTGTAAGGCCGGCAGTGGCGGCCGGGACCGTTTGGGGGCGGGGTGTGTGGCCTTATGACGCACTTCCGGTGATGTCAGGGGTTGTGGCATATGCTAATGAGTTATGCTAATGAGTTCCCCTAGCTCTTTTTCTATAAAACGACCCCTGCCAACCCCACTGATTGGTAATGCATGAGAGGCTTCTTTGGGAAACCTCTACCCATTAAGATGCATCTCCAAAATATTTCATACTGAAGCAAAAGCCTGCTTTGTTATGGCAAACCCCAGTTTGGTCTAAGCAGTCTGAAACCAGGCCTAATGAAATAATCCCACTTTGACAAGTGGCAAAGTGAAGCTGTTAACAGAGCCCTGTCTTGGCCATGTTTTTTTTTTAAAATAAGTGTTTTTTATTTTGAACAATATATTTAACAGTACATTCATAACACATATTATCACCGTGTATTAACCAACATTTCAACCTTTAAGAGCTCTTTAAAAAAAATAACAGATCTTTGTAATAAGAGTTGTTTGGAATCACTTCTTCTTCTGCGAGATAGTTCACTGTTTGCCAGTTTTCAAGCACTTCCCAACATCTCTGTTTGGCTTCAAAATGATTACCTAATCCCACCTTGCCAAATATAGGGATGGGTGGATGGGCAGCTCTGAAAAGCAAGTGCCATTCCAGAGGAGGAGCAAACCCTTAGAGGCTTCATGTTCTGCGACCCTGGTTGGCCTCCCAGCATACCTTTGGTGTCCTCCTTTTTTAAACAGGAGGATGGACAAAGGGAGTTCCCAACCACAAGGGGTGAGAACTGGACATCTTTGTGACCAAACCTGATTTTGAGTCAGATTTGTATCACAGGGAGCTAAATGATAAAAGCCACTGCAATCTCTCTTTGAGGTCTAATCTTCTAGGTTCAGATACAGGCCAGAGGATTCAGAAAGAAGGTAATTATTATATAATGGGTAATTATTCTCTATAAGGGACTCAGGAATGTTTTTAAAGCCAATAGTGAAAGTTACATTATTTTCCTACAACCTGTCCAATAGAGCAGATTTTTTTTAAAAAGTCCCTACTGACTTGCCACTCTTATGTTCTATTCTTGCACTTTCAGAACCTAAAAAGGTTAGTCAAGAAGAGAAGATGGCCGACTCTAAAAATCACTCCCATCTTTAAAAAGGGTTCCAGAGGAGATCCGGGAAATTACAGGCCAGTCAGTCTGACGTCGATACCGGGTAAATTGGTGGAAACCATTATTAAGGAAAGAATTAGTAGGCACATAGATGAACAAAACCTATTGAGGCAGACTCAACATGGGCTCTGTAAGGGAAGATCTTGTCTCACTAACCTGTTAATGTTCTTTGAGGGGGTGAACAAACATGTGGACAAGGGGGATCCAATAGATATTGTTTACCTTAACTTCCAGAAAGCTTTTGATAAAGTTCCTCATCAAAGGCTCCTAAGTAAGCTCAAAAATCCTTTTATGGATCAAAAACTGGCTAATTAATAGAAAAAAAGAGGGCCTTCACGGGGCTTCCTTGCAGTTTTGCCGGCCTTGTAGGTCCACCGCCGGGCCCCTCATGGGGCTTGGCAGTGGGCCTGCAAGGCCGGTGGCGGCCGGGACCGTTGGGGGTGGGGTGTGTGGCCTTATGACACACCTCCGGTGATGTCAGGGGGTGTGGCCTTATGACACACTTCCGGTGATGTCAGGGGGTGTGGCATATGCTAATGAGTTATGCTAATGAGTTCCCTTAGCTCTTTTTCTACAAAATGACCCCTGATACAAAATATGAAATAAAGACCAGAAAACAATTGTTCCAAAGTTTAACCAGTGGGCAAAGAAAAGAAATCCAAAAATCCAAATGAAGTCTCCAGTGCAATCACATGTCCAGTAGTACTTTTCTCTGGTCAATGATATATTCTCCTGAAATTGTACAGCCAAATGTTCCCAATAAAATGTTCCTTAAGTTAAAAGCATTTTGCATGACTAATTAAAAAAGAAGCTCTCCCATCCCATAATTTACTGTTGTCAGGTGTTATCATCTGTCAATTTGTATCTGTCAGAATCCTCCTCTATCAATCTACTGTCCCCACTCCTTCTTTACTGGCCATATGAACAGAAAAACTGACAGGTTCTGATGACCTCTTGTTTTCAAGTCCAGAGCTTCATTTTATGGAAGGCTGAAGATGGCAGGTTGGAGTCTGGCAATCAACTTTCCATTTAAATACAGCTTGAGAAGACGTAAATTAATAATGAGCAACTTGTCAATCAACTATGAAGCAATTTAAAAGAAATGTATTAATAAAAGCCTCAATCATATCCTTTTATTAGAAAATGTTCATGGGCCCAAATAAACTGCTGCAATGCAGCACAAATGAAATAATAAAAGATCATTATTACACAATGGCAATTTATGTTCTGTGTCGTCGTTTTTCAAGGCTCATCGTGCAAAATTCTGGATACATAATGGTGCAAATGATTAGTTGCATGTAAAGAGACACTCATTTATGATAAGTAAAAATTTCCTCCATCAGACCAGGAAGGAAAGATTTTTGTAGGCTGGTAGATATTTGATCCTTTGTGTTCCTCATCAGGCAGTTGATGTGCCTCAGATCTAAATTGCATTGCAGCAATGAAGCTTCTGGCACCACTTGCCTGAGCAGGCATGATATGGAATGTTCATGAACATTCCAAATGGTCAGAAAACAAAGCTAACAGTGCTGAAGCTCTTCAGTTTCTGTAACAGAAGGGAAAGTTGTCAGTTTGGTTAAGATTAATACCTCACATTGGCCGAGGAATAAAAGTGGCTTTGTAGAGAAGACTGAAGGCTGAAAAGAGACCACAGGAAATAGGCAGGCTAAGGGGAAGAAACTGTATTTTCTTTTTTATATATATATATATATATACTCTAGTTCTAAGTGGGATGAACAGGTTTGACCAGCTGCCATGAGCCCACCTGAAATCACCACCATCACTCCAGATTTGGAAATAAGTGGATTAAATTGGCCACAACTTTATTGATTACAGATGTAAGAAGCATTGGCACAAGCATGGGTCCACTGGGTCCAATGCGTCAGCTGATGAACCCTGTTACCCAGCCAGCTGGCATGGGTGAAGGCCATGGAATGGCAGGTTGCTGGAGATCACACGGACGCCTGCCCCTTCGTGATCTCCCCTGCCATCTGGCTGTGAGGGCAATCGCTGGTAGTTCCTGTGCACGCTTGCTCCCATCAGCCCTCATGCCAAGATCCCTTAAGGTGGTCCCCATATCCGGTAATTAGCACGCAGGCCTATCTCCATAAACGGATCCAGTCTCATGCTGTTACCACCTAATCAGTTGTGACAAAAGAAGGACAAAACCCAGCAAGTGAAGCAACAAACCAAAACAAAAGGAAAAAGTGACAATACCAATAATACAACAATGAAAGCAACATATTCCTCCCTCAGGAACTGTGTAACCGCATCAACCTCAAACGAAGCAACAAACCCAAACAAAAGGAAGAAGTGACAATACCAATAATACAACAATAAAAGCAACATATTCCCCCCCCCAGGAACTGTGTAACCGCATCAACCTCAAATGGCTTACCTAGAGGGTGGGACAGGTGGGCAAGTCAGTCAGTGATGGACACAGGTTGGGCAGAGGGGGCGAGCAGCCAGTTCCCTTTCTTTTAAATTCACTCCTCCCTCAGTCATCCCGGGGCTACTATTGGCCTGGGGGAAAGGGGGTGGCCTTATTTTCCTGCCACTCAGCCGTTCTGCCCCTTCCCCAACTTTGTCCACCTCCCCACCCAGCGTCGCAAATGTTGGGTCTTGCCGCTACAGACCCTTCTTGCTTTTGTGTATATGTGTGTGTTTGCTTGGAAGTTAGGGTGATTTCTGGCGACCCCTACTGGGGGCTTGGATGTTTTTCAGAGAGGTGGCTTGATTAGGCTGCCTCTGCGTCCCACCTCTGGTATTCCTTGAAGGTTGCCCTCCCAAGTACTTGCCAGAGTTGGCCCTGCTTAGCTTCCAAGATTTTACAAGATTGGGCTTGCCTGGGATAGCCATGTCAGGGGAAAACTGTAAGTATTTTCAACAACCTAACCATGGGGGAATTGTTACACAAATTTAACCAAAACTACTAATACACTCTATCACCACCACATTTGTCATCAAGTGAAAATTTAATCAAATCTTTGAACCTGATAGTATTATCTTACTTACAGCAAAACATTCTAATACATTTAACTATTAACTAAGGAATGTGTTCTTACCAAGCATGCTTGAAAATAGATAGTAAAGGTAAAGGTTCCCTTGCTCGAAAGCCAGTCGAATCTGACTCCAGGGTTGAGGTGCTCATCTCCATTTCAAAGCTGAAGAGCCAGCACTGTCCGAAGACATTTCCGTGGTCATGTGGCCGGTATGACTAAACATCAAGGCTCACGGAATGCTGTTACCTTCCCACCGAAGTGGTACCTATTTATCTACTTGCAATTTCTTGCTTTCGGACTGCTAGGTTGGCAGGATCTGGAACTGGAGATACCATTGTCCAAATTACTATTGTTGCAAGTGGTCTAGGTGACATGCCTTCCTGTAATTGGAGGGGTGTGTTGCAAAGTCCCTAAATCAGCTTAACAATCTAATTCTCAAAGTATTTTCCCACCTCCCCCAACTGCACTGAATCTAATGTCAGTGGAGTGGGCTGGGACTTCAAGCCACTCTATAGTCTTTTAGATCCA
>NW_015167245.1:18531-22670 GCF_001447785.1 Gekko japonicus
GACTTCATCTTCATATTGTTCCTGAGATTCCTTTGTCCCCTAGGGCTGTGGTCAGATGTACCATTTGAAGTGGAGGGAAAGCACCCCTATTTCCTCCGGAGGAATTTGACTCACAGTTGCATGTTTACACATCCCTTTGTGCTGTAGGCTCAGCCCATCACTACATGATCAGACACCACCTCGGGTAAGTGGTTTATTTTTTTTTTTGCCTTTTATTTCCCATATGCATAAATGGGAAATCAAACCTCCGCACAGAGGGTTCTCCGTGGAGAATGTGGTTATGCGCATACTGCTAAGCCAGGAAAAAAATGGCACCAAGTCCAGATGGAATAAGCAGACCATCCCAAATGGCTTGAGAGCGTGCTTAAACAATTAGACTAGGGAAAATCCATCCATGGCCCATCAGCAAGTGTTAGGACTGGACTTTCCCTGGTGTCTTTTAACTCAGTTTCTGTGGCGGGGCAGCACGGGTTGCTAATTACTGCGGGACCATTCACATATGTTGCTGTCTGATCATGTTGGATCTAAAAGCACATCTGACCATAGCCTAGGAGAAGCATTTTGAGGGGGGCATTTAAGGTTGCATCAGGAGGGGGAGGCACAGAAGCCACAGTCCCCAGAAATACCTTCCACCCACAGAAATAGCTATTGGATCCAAACGAATGCCTTCCTTTCCCCCTGAGTACTGGCACTTTTGGTGGTGGGGGGGTCCCAAGTCCTGATGGAAACCAGTGCAAATCAGTGAGACCGATTTCACAGAAGAGCTGCCCCATGGTCGCGCCTCCCTTTGCCCCGCTTCTATTGGTCAATTTTCCACTCGAAGCCATTCGGCTGCATTTTGACCCGTGGCTTCATCTGATTTCCCCCAAGGCTTCATAATCCTGTTTTTTGAGGATCACGAAACCGCGGGGAAAATCGGGGGAAGCTGCGGGTCAAAATGCGGCCATGCGGCTTTGAGTGGGAAATTGACCAATAGAAGCGGGGCAAAGGGAGGTGCCACCGCAGCGCAGCTCTTCTGTAAAATTGGTAGGAGAGTCAGTCTGGTGTGCTGGTTAAGAGTGTTGGACTAGTACCTGGAAGAGTCAGGTTTGAATCCCCACTCATGCCATGGAAGCTTGCTAGATGATTATGGGCCAGTCACATTCTCTCAGCCTAACCAGCTCTTTTGAGGATACAGTGAAAAGGGGAGAATGATGTAAGCCACTTTGGGTCCCAATTGGGAAGAAAGGTGGGGTACAAATGAACAAAATAAAGAAAGATGATAGATTGATAGGCAGACCGACAGATATAGGTGTAGGTGTAGATGCAGATGCAGATATAGATACAGATAAGTACTGGCACTTCCTTTTAACAAGAAAAACACTGATCATTAGGGGTATGCAGTGAAAAAAAATGGTATTTTTTTGACACAGATATATTGGAGACAAAAAAATATTGGTATTACCAGTTTCCTGGGTTCAAACTACTGGTATGTTATTCAGATCCATTTTGGCTCCATTATTCTCTATGGGGAATCTTTCCAAGGAGCCTGGGAGTGTTTTTTAAGGTACTGACAACAAAATTGTAAGGGAGCTGCTGGTGCCGGTCCAAGGGGTACAATTCCATGGACCCGTAAACAAGGTGCCCCCAGATATCCTCTATTAATAGTTTCCTGCAGGGGGGGAAAGGAAGCAAGAAAAGTAAAACCTGAAACTCTCCCCCATAGAACATGGCTGAAGCTTTTGCTAAGCCCAACTAATGTAACACCCAAGAAGCTGAAACTATGTCAAATGCACAAAATCAGAAACCCATGTAAAACATGAGAATCTCAAAGTACAACTTGAGAATCTGCCAAAAAAACCCATGAACCCAACACAAACAAACTCCAGCAAAGAACAACCTTTGAAGATGACAGAATCTTACCTACAGCAGCCTGACAAGGCAATACCAAGCCCCAGGAGACACAGAAATGGGGGGGGCTGTCCTGGGAGCCTGCAAATGCTGGATCCTGATATTTCCAGATATTTCCAAATACTTCCAGGATTTTTAGGACCCCTTTTTTTGTATTCCCAAAAATTCCAGATACATGTAAGGGAGCTTATGTGCATTTAAGGGAGCTTATATATATATCAATGTCTCCAATATATATATAAAAATACCAATAAGGTATTTTCAGGTATATTTTCAGCTCAGTTATACCTGCACATACATCCCTACTGCTCACATCCATATTTAATATATTGAATATGGTGATATTTTATACCTTGGTGGTGGTGAAGTCAAGTCACAGCCACCCCATGGGGCTTTCAAGGCAAGAGACATTAAGAGGTGGTTTGCCATTGTCTGCCTGTGTGACACAACCCTGTACTTCCTTGGTGGTCTCCCATTCAAATACTAATCAGGGCTGACCCTGCTTAGCTTCTGAGATCTGACGAGATCAGGCTAGCATCAGGCTAGCCTGGGCCATCCAGTTCAGGGCAAATTTTTTACCTTAGCCACCCAAACAAACACACACACACACACACACACACACACAACTGGTGATCAGGAAATGAACTGAACCAGTGAGAGTTCAAGCGAAGTACATTACTGTTTAGGTTAATGCCATTGAATGCATATGTGTGTATGTATATGCATGTATATATATATATATGTATTCTCTCTCTCTCTCTCTCTCTCTCTCTCTCTCTCTCTCTCTCTCTCACACACACACACACACACACACACACACACGACATTAACCTATACAGTAATTTACTTTGCTAGAACTCTCACTGGTTCAGTTCATTTCCTGATCACCAGTGGTGAACAAGGAGCTGATTTTACAGTAATCAGTTCAATGGGCCCATTCATGGCTGTCCAGCAGGTATTCCTTCACTGCATTCCTTCTGAGAACCAACCTACACGCCGCAGTTGGGCACACAACATCCAGTGGCTGCTGATGCCATTTTGGATGGTCATTTAACAGTTTTAAAATTGATGCAAGAGCCTGATTCTGATCAGGACTGCGGTGCAGTGGTAGCATATGATCATGTTCAGAGCATTTTTTAAACTGCTGAGTTTCCATCTGAAATGGCATCAGCAGCCATGAGGTTGTCCTGTCCTGAGTCCACCTATAGTGTGTAGTTTTTCTGTTAACCATGCAGTACATGTATGTGCATTCTTACATAGCCTAACTGAATTGTACTGCCCCTTGACTTGCTGTGTAACTGCTCCACTCAGCAGGCTCCACTCAGTTTAAATACACAATTAAATAATTTATAAATCAGTAATAAATAAATGCTGTTTTAATAAAATCCTACCTTCAGTGTCTGTCTAAGTATCCATGGTGACAACAATAGCTGCTAAAAGGGTTGCATTTGCAGCATCTGTGCATATGTAGTTTTACAAAAACTCAGTGCAGACCTGTTCAGAAAGTGTTCATGGCTGTTCAGCTTGAACAGAATAGGCTGGGTAATCAGGTCATATTACTGTATATCAAATATAGTTGTTTCAACTGTTAAACACCTTTTGGTGAAATCCACAGCATCCTGAATGATTCCTGGATCACTGTGTATCCATATGGACTAGAGGATATAATTGCTTTTGAATGCTTTCATCAAAAGAATGGTCTACTTTCTTGAGAAGAATAACTAGTTATCTGAAAGTTCACAAATCAATTACACAGTAGGATAGGTGTAGTTTGAAGCTTCATAGATAATTAAAGTAGGTATAGTTGAAATCTGTTTGCCTTCAGCTTGTGCATCATAGTGTCTTGGGCAAAATTAACAGATTCCCAATTTGTGATTTTTTTTTCTAGTTTACAGTGCACACCAGATTGACACCACTTTGTATATAGTTCTGATAAGATACAAAGTGACTTCCATTTTTTCGATCATTTTTAGACCATCAGTAATTTTAATTAATAAATCATACTCTTTATGCTTTTTCCATTGCCCTATTATTTCATTAGGTCACAAAATTGTTAAGATAACTAAAAGTTGTTTGAACAAAGATTCTGCATTCATACAATAATGATTCAAAAAATTCAAACAGGAAGATATTTGTGCTGAAATGTTCAGTTCACATTAAAGCAAAAAGTGTGTTCTTTTTTGCTGAAAAGAACAGACACCACTGAAGCATTCATTATGAAAGTGTCATGTTGATATCCTGATCCCCCC
>NW_015167245.1:22730-25150 GCF_001447785.1 Gekko japonicus
TGCTGTGTAACTGCTCCACTCAGCAGGCAATTGTTTACATACACAATTAAATAATTTATAAATCAGTAATAAATAAATGCTGTTTTAATAAAATCCTACCTTCAGTGTCTGTCTAAGTATCCATGGTGACAACAATAGCTGCTAAAAGGGTTGCATTTGCAGCATCTGTGCATATGTAGTTTTACAAAAACTCAGTGCAGACCTGTTCAGAAAGTGTTCATGGCTGTTCAGCTTGAACAGAATAGGCTGGGTAATCAGGTCATATTACTGTATATCAAATATAGTTCTTTCAACTGTTAAACACCTTTCTGGTGAAATCCACAGCATCCTGAATGATTCCTGGATCACTGTGTATCCATATGGACTAGAGGATATAATTGCTTTTGAATGCTTTTATCAAAAGAATGGTCTACTTTCCTGAGAAGAATAACTAGTTATCTGAAAGTTCACAAATCAATTACACAGTAGGATAGGTGTAGTTTGAAGCTTCATAGATAATTAAAGTAGGTATAGTTGAAATCTGTTTGCCTTCAGCTTGTGCATCATAGTGTCTTGGGCAAAATTAACAGATTCCCAATTTGTGATTTTTTTTTCTAGTTTACAGTGCACACCAGATTGACACCACTTTGTATATAGTTCTGATAAGATACAAGGTGACTTCCATTTTTCGATCATTTTTAGACCATCAGTAATTTTAATTAATAAATCATACTCTTTATGCTTTTTCCATTGCCCTATTATTTCATTAGGTCACAAAATTGTTAAGATAACTAAAAGTTGTTTGAACAAAGATTCTGCATTCATACAATAATGATTCAAAAAATTCAAACAGGAAGATATTTGTGCTGAAATGTTCAGTTCACATTAAAGCAAAAAGTGTGTTCTTTTTTGCTGAAAAAAACAGACACCACTGAAGCATTCATTATGAAAGTGTCATGTTGATGTCCTGATCTCCCTCTGTTTTAACAAGAAAAGAAAACAGTTCGAGAGATTGAGGAGGGAGAACCACCGCTAGCATGATGCCATCATAAAATCATTTTAAAAACTTTTCACCCCTCACCAGTTTCCCCAAAGAATGATTTTTTACCCTTCACAAATGGGTCCTGTTTTACTCAGTAATATTATTTGTGCCCCAGGGAAATCTCTTTTAGAGCATGACAGCTTGATCAAAATTCTCAAATTATGCTTCCCCACCCTAATTCAAAGTAGATGGTGGGGATAAGTATTTCTCAAGTATTATGCCTTATTGATGATAGAGTTTACATTGTAATTTTGATAGAATCTGAGTGTTTCGTTCTAAATCATTCTAATACTTGACATGGATCACATTGACAAAGCAACATTCTATGTGTAAGCACTGAACTGTGTGAAATGGCATTTCGTTATTAGTAATTTATATTCTGCTTTAAATGTTCAAAGTAATTATATGGTTATTTTTCTCTCACTGGCACAATAAGCCCAGAAGCTTGGTCACTATAGTCCCATTTCATATATGGGCAATTGAAGGAAGCAACTTACCCAAGAGTCACTCAATGAGTCTATGACTTACCAAGCATTTCAGAGCTAAACAGGTTGTCTTTCTTTCTTCACATCTCTCCCCCTCCTGCATGGCTTTGTTTTACTTCTTCTTCTTTTTGCCCCATGCAGACTTCACAATCCCTGGAATACCCTTCTTTGTGATCAGATGTGGTCCCACCTTTTTCATAAGGAGAAAAGCTGATAGTATCGGATCCTATGTCTTTCCTATGAAATCAAGTACAAAAAACTATGTCACAGGATTGCTGTGACTAAAGCTTCAGAACTGAGTTATTGAACCCTTGTGACTACTATTATTGATTCTTACAAAATGTTCAGCCAGGTTGTGGAGAAATGACTTCTCCACAAAGAAAAACTAATACTGTTTGTAATAATGTTAGAATATATGTTATTGTTATTTTGTTTATGTATGGAGGTTTTGCAACTGGATAGCAGGAGGGTTTCAAATTGTTACCATGTATTTTCAGTTGGTGAAGCAAATTCTGTTGTGAAGGAAAGGTTAAAAGGTCAATAAAGAAGAACTTTCGAGGTCAAAATAGGAGGGATACTTTGAGGTGGTTCTTAAAGTCTGGATTCCAGAACCAAAAAGAAGAGGGCTTGGCCAAATGTCAGCAGGATGGCACCTTCTGGAGAGAGTGTAGAAGTGGTAGCTGAGAGAGGCAGCAAAGAAGCAGCTGGAAGGCAGTGGCAATGCTGAACATCTTCAGGAAGAAATGGTGAAAAAATATATGATTATGTGGGCCCAGAATATAGGCCGTAATATTAATTTTGAAGAGTGGGAGCAGATTTGGCGGAAAAATATAAAACTAACTAATGCTGTGTCATATAAAGAGAATATGTATAAGATGTTTTATAGATGGTATATTACACCAGATAGATTAGCT
>NW_015167245.1:32623-33913 GCF_001447785.1 Gekko japonicus
CATGTTTTCCATGAGGCCTGGGAGCCTTCTGTCAGCTGCAGGTCCACATGGAGAACTTCTTCTAAAAGTGTTGTGTGGCCAGATTCTGGGATGAGATCATGGCACAGCTGAAGGAAGGGCTTTTGCCTCTCTTCTGTGCCAAAATGGTCCTGGGAGGGCTAGTTACATGTGCAACCCTGCAGACCCTCCCCCATGTGGCAAATAATGAATCAGGGGAAGAGCACAGGAGGGCTAATATAGTATGAGAATTAGAGCAACAAGTGAAAGATCAAAGACAAGGCTAGGAAATAAAACTTCTTTGGATTTCTCCTGGGTGCAACAGTGATGTGGATCCTGGAGAATTTTATCTGCTAAATCTACTTGGACTGGCTCAGACCTGACAACAAGGGGTTGCATAATTAGTGATTCTGAGGGCTGTTTTACATTCAACAGATTTAGTGGATCCTGGAGAATTTTATCTGCTAAATCTACTTGGACTGGCTCAGACCTGACAACAAGGGGTTGCATAATTAGTGATTCTGAGGGCTGTTTTACATTCAACAGATTTTATTTTAATAAATCAGGCTTGGCATGGCGGTGTTACCTTCACCTTAATTTTGAATTTTACATGTTTCAAACATATTCTATCTTAAACAATAATAATATTTATTTCTCCTTGGTTTTTGCTTAGAAGTTTAAAGTTTCTTATCAAATATTACCTAATAGGATTTGGCTTGGATGTAAAATGACAGTGGATGGGCCACTTGGAGGCAGCCTACTCCCCATTAATTCAAAAAGGAGATTCACAGTTCCTTTATCTTGTGATTTTATTTCTTAGCTTGATGTGTCTGGACCTAGCTTTTCTCAAACATTTCTGCCTAGTGATCTACTCTATAACCTGGTAAGTCACTAGCTATGACTACATTTATGATCGTATGTCCATATCCAGGAAACATATAGAAGAAGAACATGGTATTTAGAATTGCAGGCTTGATTCTCCTCATTGAATTCAATGTGTCTTCCACTTCAGCCATGACTGTGTTTGTTAGAAACAAGTCCTATATTTTAGTGGAATGTGCTTCTACATAATGTATGTAGGATCAAAGTTCAAAATATTTTAAATTCAAGTAATGTGGCAGAGCTGATACGGATCATGACTTGAAGTTCTCATCCAACTGTGTGAAATTCATCTAATATATGCCAGTGAAACATTGCCAAGATAACTGTCTGGCATAGTTCAATAAAAATAAATAAATAAATCATTTTCCCTTTATTGTATTTGTTTATTTATGTACATTATTTATAGTCTGC
>NW_015167246.1:0-15924 GCF_001447785.1 Gekko japonicus
CCTCCTCTGCTGAGACCGGATCCGGAAGCACAGCATGACTTTTTCTCGAAGAGAAGCGGGTACATAGAGTTTATTATTTTTGAACCAACCACCCTGCTTCCCCTCCTCGCAGTTATCCAATCCCTCTAACCAGGCTCGCTCCTCCTCTGTAAGTGCTTCACGGAATTGTTTTTCCCAAGAGGAGGAGGGGTTTGAAACCGGTGATGCAGCCAGAGAGGTGGGCAGTTTGGCAGCTTGGCTGCGAGTGGTGACAGCGCCGCCCAGTTGGGCGGGGGTGAAAACTGAATCCAAGATGACGTTGCATTGACTCGCATGTTGGGGTAGGCGGGACAATCCATCTGCCAGCGAGTTCGCCGAGCCCGGGAAATGGTGAAGAGTGAACTGGAACTTAGAGAAAAAATCAGCCCAACGCAATTGCTTTGGGGTGTTTTAAGCGTTTCGAGGTTTTTGTGATCAGTCCAGACCTCGAACGGTACCCTGGCTCCTTCCAGCCAATGCCTCCAAGTAGACATCGCCAATTTGATAGCCCCCGCCTCTTTCTCCCATATAGACCAGTGTCTTTCAGAGTCATTAAACTTTTTAGAAACATACGCCAAGGGGTGCAATAACCCATCCTCCCCCCATAGCCACATCGGACGCATCCGTTTGTACAATAAACTTTTTCGTCTCATCAGGGTGGGCTAACACCTGCTCAGAAGTGAACAGGGCTTTTAAGCGCTCAAAAGCCTCTTGGCATTCCTGCGACCAAAGTAACGGGGCACCAGGTTTCGTGGCTTCTGGCCCCTTCCCTTTAGTTTTTAACAAGTCAGTCAGCGGAAGGGACACCTGGGCGAAACAGGGGAGGAATGAGCGGTAAAAATTGGTGAATCCGAGAAATCTTTGTAATTGTCGCCTCGTTTTTGGGGTTTCCCACCCCAAAACCCGGGCTAATTAAGTCTCTCCCGCACCCCGAGTCAATTAGGGCTTTCACCCGCACGTGGGTGCCCCGGATCGGGTTATTGAGTGACACAGTCATGAAAAAAGGGAGGAGGGTTCTCTCACCAACTCTGGCGCCTCTTTCGGGTCCTGCCGCTGCGCGCCGTCTACGGTAGGACCGGTCCGTTTCCTGCTGGCTCCACGTCGGGATCACTGCAGTCTCCCTCCTCTTCGTCTGGTGATGCTTGAAGGGCTTTGGTGAACTTGGGTTTCGCGGTCGCCTTCTTCCCCGAGGTTGGTGGACGTGGTTTGGGCGTCTCGGTGTTCCCTCGTTGAGGCGTTCGGCCACAATCTGCTGCAAAGTGGCCCTTTTCCCCACATTTGAGGCACAATCCTTGCCGCATGCGTTGCTCCCACGTCGCCTCTGGCATCCTGGTCGTCTTCGGTTTGGCCGGGAACTTGGAGGTCGTCTCCTCTCCCCCAGCTGCCAGGTCCAAACGGAGCATTTGCAAGCGGTTCTCTGTGCTTTCCGCTTCCTGGATCCAAGCTATCAGGGAGACGGGGTCTACTGACCACAGTACCGTTTCTCGGATCTCCGGGTTGAGCCCCACACGGAACATCTCAGCTAGGATGAGCTCCGGCCACTCTGGTAATTTTGCTGCATGGAGTTTGAATTCGGCAGCGTATTCTCTGACCGTCTTCCGGCCTTGTTTGAAGGTCCGTAAATACACTTCTGCCCTCTGGCCCGCATTTACATCCTCAAACTGGGTTCGGAGGGCCCACATGAATGCATTCATGTCCCTGAGTTCAGGGCCCCCCATAGTATGCAGACTCGCATACCAAGTTGCTGCTGCTCCCCGTAGGCGAGCTGCTACCACATCAATTCGGCTGCTGTCATCGGGAAACAGGTGGCCCGTGCGGGCAAGGAACTTCTGGACTCTCACCACAAAATATGCCAGCTCGTCTGGATTCCCGTCAAACGTAGCTTCAATCAGGTCTTTCGGCCGTGGTTGCACCATTGGTCTCGGTTCCGGGGCGGGGACCTCTCTCGGCCTCTGTGCCGGTCTCGGCGGCTGCTCACCCGGTGCTTCCTGCTGCCCCTGATCGTCCTGATCTAGGGGTTGACGGTCGGGTGCGGGCTGCTATCCCTCGCCCTCTTCTCCCGGCTGGTGGAGTCGAGCCCACATGTCTTCAAAGGTTCGCATCACCATCTCAGGTAGCGTAGTGGTCATCTCCTCCACCATCTGCCGGATCTGCTCCACGTTGCGGTCGGTGGCTTCCATACGACCCATCACCCTCTCTTCTAGGTAGTCGGGCGCTGCCTTACCGCGTCTCCTTTCCGTCACCCAGGACGGGGCCGCTGGTTCCTCAACTCCCAGGGTGTCAAAACCTGAGTCTCCCCAGCCTGTCTCGTACAAGCTTTCTCGTAGTCCCACTCCCAAGTGGGAACAGGTCTCTTTGGTGGTAGCTGCATCAAACTGGCTCCAGCTGGGCCGGTCGGGACCCCTTGGCCTCGGGCGATATGGGGCTCCCCTCGGGGTCAGGAACATTTGCCCTCGTTTTGGGATGGCTCCTCTGAGTGGGGTTTACACCGGGAGCGCAGCTGTCACCTTCACCTTCACCTTCACCTGTCCCGTCATCAGAATCCTCATGTTCAGATTGAGGTGGAGATTTCTCCAAATCTTTCTCCTCACTCTTGCTCATATCGGATAGATAGATGCACAATGATGGAGAAACAGGGATTACTGACAGTATGTCAGAATCACAGCCGTTAATAAGATACACGTTTGCTTGAAGGTATTATTTTATTAGAGCCATGAAACAGATAGAACACAATTTCTGTCTGTAATGACTGAAAGGGGCTGGAGACAGATATCATAAAGCAGTTCAAACTAATTAAGAGCCAATAGACAACATTCCCGCTCGCGCCAGAAGCGGTCTTCTCGCGCTCAAACCTTGAGAACGTAACTGTTGAGACAATTAAAACAAAAAGGCATTTCTCACAAAACATATCAGGCTAGCCGAAGCAAAAAGACTCCAAACATCAACCACCTGCTCGCTTTCAGATAAGGGAGCTGCAAAGCACTGCTGGCGTACATGGAAAGGAATGTAGTTACCATTAACACAGGAGAAGAGGTGGGACATGCGCAGATGAAGCAAAGTACCATACAAGGAACAGGAGGGGGGGGAATACAATGTACAATTCAAAAGCATGAAACAATTGGCAGCTTGCTGACAGAATGTTTGGTCTGGAGAAGATGAGTTTGAGGGGGGGACATGATTGCTTTCTTTAAGTCTTTGAAGGGCTGTCAGAATACGGCAGGGGGCTATTTCTGTTGGCAGCAGAGGAGTCACAATAATGGGTTTAAATTAAGGACAGGAAGGTATCGGCTGGATACTAGGAAAACCCTTTTTACAGTCAGAGTTCTGCAACCGTGGAATCAACTGCTTAGGCAAAGTAGAGGCATGAGTGGTTTTCCCTTTTCCAGCTATTGTTCCCATCCCTGGGTAAGCTTGACGTGAAGGGGGAACAGAGAAAGAAGGCAACTTTAAATGCATTCTCAAAGCACCCCGCATCAAGCCTACAAATATAATTAGACAAATAAATATCAGTACCTGTTTTTATCCCTTTTGATTTTATTTTTGGCAGTCTCATTTCAATAAAAACGTGTGGTGATAATTATTCACATCTTCAGGATCTAAGGAGCATTTTAAAAAGAGGGGTCTCAAATCTGCCTTCTCCAAGCCGGTTTACATTACTTTCTGCCTCACTTACCACTTTATAATTTTTTGAGAGTCTCATTAAGCACAAATCCATATCCATAGCTAAGGTGAGATTTGAGCCCAGATCTCCCAGCTAACTTGCTGTCCCTCCTACAGTGAGCAATAAAGGAGAAAATTCTAGCTGCCATCACACCAATACTTGTGCACCAGTGTAGGAAATGGGGGAGTAGCATAGGTCAGGATGGGAACAGCAGTGAGTGACATGTGGTTTGCTGATGCCTTTGCCATCTACTTGCAAACTGCTTGATGCTGCATGATGAATGCCTATTCCTACCTCTATTTGGAAGCAGCCTGTGATTAATTCGATAGAAGACAAACCAGGTCAATTGCTAGCAAGATTCCCAGAGTTTATTTATATACGTATCATGGGTTGAAGTCTCCAAAATAACATTCTGAAGTAAATATCCTAGGGAATAGTAAGAAAAAAGACACCTGCCAGTTCATCATAATCCAAATAGGTCCTCCAGTTTATAGCTGTGGAGCAGCTGCTATTTTGGTGGGTCATATGATGTATCTCCCTAAACATATCTGCTAGAACTTTCTCCTTTATTGCTCATTGTAGGCGTTTTATTCTCATAGGCGTCCACCCAATTGCTCTCAAACGTTTTGGGAATCAATGTGATTTGACAGAGAGGGACAGCAAGTCAGCTGGGAGATCTGGGCTCAAATTTCACCTTAGCTATGGATATTGTAGTATATGGATTTGTGCCTAATGAGACTCATAAAATTATAAAGCAGTAAGTGCTTCACTGAGGCTGAAAGTAATCTGAACCGGCTTGGAGAAGGCAGATTTGAGACCCCTCTTTTAGATCCTGAAGATGTGAATAATTATCACCACTTGCAGAAATCCTGTTCTAAGGCAAATTGCTTAAACAAGCAGTTCCCATGAATATCCAAGCCTTCATGGCTGACGGTGATTGTCTAAACCCATTTCAACGGTATTTCAAGCCAGATCTTTGGACACAAGCTATTATGACCACATTGGTTGACAGTATTAACGTCATCAACAACAGCCTAATAGAACCCTGACTGTGATGTTAGCTGGATGTTGCCTGCGGATACTGATAACAACGATCTTGATACAAACTGTACTATTATTAACAATCTTGATACAAACTGTACTAGCACTTTATATATAATGTTATGTTTTATAACTGTATTGTTATGATTCTACTTAATTTGTTTCATCTGTTTTATATACTCCATGTAAGCCACCCTGAGACTGCCTTGGCAGGGAAGGTGGGATATAAACTTTTGCTGAAAGAGAGAAGGGGGAGTACAACCCTATTGATTCTGCTGGATTTCCCAGCTACTTCTAATGCTAGCAATCACAGCAAAAAGACAGCAAACAGTTAACGTAATTACCTCTCAACATGCATCTTCAGCCTTAATAGATGAAAGTGTTACTGTTTCTTTTTTACTGGCTTAGATGATCATCCTCTCCAAAGCAAACCAAAATGCCCAGTAGTAAACTTATATTGTGTCACTTACTCGATTTATTGAAATGAGACTGCCAAAAATAAAATCAAAAGGGATAAAAACAGGTAATGATATTAATTTGTCCAATTATATTTGTAGACTTGATGCGGGGTGCTTTGAGTATACATTTAAAGTTGCCTTCCTTCTCTGTTCCCACTTCACGTCAAGCCTACCCAGGGATGGGAACAGTAGCTGGAAAAGGGAAAACCACTCATGCCTCTACTTTGCCTAAACAGTTGATTCCACGGTTGCAGAACTCTGACTGTAAAAAGAGTTTTCCTAATATCCAACCGTTACCTTCCTGTCCTTAATTTAAACACATTATTCTGACTCCTGTTCTCTGCTACCAACAGAAACAGCCCCCTGTCATACTCTGACAGCCCTTCAAAGACTTAAAGAAAGCAATCATATCCCGCCCTCAAACTCATCTTCTCCAGACCAAACATTCCCAAGTCCCTCAGCCTTTCCTCATAGGGCTTGGTTTCCAGGCCCCTGATCATCCTCATAGCTCTTCTCTTCATACGCTCCATTCTGTCCACAACATCCTTTTTAAAGTGAGGCTTCCAGAACTGCACACAATACTCCAGTTCTGGCCTAACCAATGCAGTGTACAGTGGGACGATGAGATCTTGTGATTTGGGTGTTATGTCTATGTTGATACACCCCAAGATCGCATTAGCCTTAATGTCGCCACATTCACAGTGGCTGCTCATATTTACACATACCCCAAAATAACAGTCTGTCGAGATCTGGGATTCCACGAATTCCCCTTTGTTTGCCAACGAGTGATGAGGCCGGATACCATGATCTTAGTTTTTTTGATGTTGAGCTTAAAGCCCACTTTTGCGCTCTTTAGGTCCTCTTCACTTTCTGCCATTTGGTATCGTCTGCATATCTGAGATCGTTGATCTTTTCCCCAGCAATCTTAATTCTCGCTTGTGATTCATCCAGGCCAGCATTTCGCATGATGTACTCTGCATATATATTAAATAAGCCTGGTGACTCTATACATCCTTGTCGTACTTCTTTTCCTATGCTAAAGCAAACAGTTGTTCCATATCCGGTTCTAACTGTCGCTTCTTGACCCTTATACAGGTTTCTCAAGAGACATGTGAGGTGGTCTGGTACTCCCATCTCTTTAAGGACCTGCCATAGTTTTTTGTGATCCACACAGTAAAAGGCTTTAGCATAGTCAATGAAGCAGAAGTAGATGTTTTTCTGGTACTCTCTTGCTTTCTCCATAATCCAGCAAATGTTGGCAATTTGATCTCTAGTTCCTCTACCTCTTCGAAACCCAGCTTGTACTTCTGACAGTTCTCTATCCATGTACTGTTGAAGCCTAGCTTGTAGGATCTTGAGCATGACCTTGCTAGCGTGTGATATGAGTGCAATTGTGCGATAGTTTGAACATTCCTTGGCATTGCCCATCTTTGGGATTGGAATGTATACTGATCTTTTCCAATCCTGTGGCCACTGTTGCGTTTTCCAAATTTGCTGGCAAATTGAGCGCAGCACTTTAACAGGATCATCTTTTAAGACTTTGAATCGCTCAGCTGGGATACCATCACCTCCACTAGCTTTGCTGTTAGTAATGCTTTCTAAGGCCCATTTAACTTCACATTGCATGATGTCTGGCTCGAGGTCAGAGATTATATCGTCGTGGTAGTCAAGGACATCGAGGTCTTTCCTGTATAGGTTTTCTTTTCCTAATCTTTTCCTAAACTCTTCTGCTTCTGCTTCTTTTAGGTCCGTACCATGTTTATCCTTTATCATGGCCAGCGTTGCATGGAACGCTCCCTTGATTTCTCCAATTCTCTTGAAGAGATCTCTAGTCCTTCCCATTCTATTGTTTTCCTCTATTACTTTGCATTGATTATTCAGGAAGGCCTCCTCATGACTCCTTGCTGTTCTCTGGAAATCTGCATTCAGTTGGGTAAATCTTTCCTTTTCACCTTTGCCTTTCGCTTTCCTTCTTTTCTCTGCTATTTGTAAAGCCTCCTCAGACAGCCACTTTGCTTTCTTGCATTTCTGTTTCTTTGGGACGGTGGTGATTGCTGCCTCCTGTACATTGTCACGAACCTCCGCCCATAGTTCTTCAGGCACTCTATCAAATCTAGACCTTTGAATCTATTCTTCACCTCTACTGTATATTCATCAGGGATGCGATATAGATCAAACCTGAATGGCCTAGTAGTTTTCCCAATTTTCTTCACTTGAAGTCTGAAGTTTGCAATGAGTAGCTCATGATCAAAGCCACAGTCAGCTCCAGGTCTGTTTTTACTGACCGGATAGAGCTTCTACATCCTTGACTGCAAATTATATAGTCAATATGATTTCAGTGTTGCTCATCTGGTGATGTCCATGTGTAGAGTCACCTCTTAGGTTGTTGGAAAAGGGTGACCAGTGTGACCAGTGTGTTCTCTTGACAAAACTCTGTTAACCTTTGCCCTGCTTCATTTTGCTTTCCAAGGCCAAACTTGTCTGTTATTCCGGTTACCTTTTGATTTCCTACTTTAGCATTCCAGTCCCCTATGATGAGGAGGACATCATTTTTTGGTGTTAGTTCTAGGAGGTGTTGTAGGTCTTCATAGAACTGGTCCACTTCAGCCTCTTCTGCACCAGTGGTTGGGGCATAGACTGGGATTACTGTGATGTTGAATGGTTTGCCTTGGAATCGGACCAAAATCATTCTGTCATTTTTGAGATTGTATCCCAATACCGGCTTTTGCAGAAGGAGCTGCGGTGGCTCAAGTGGTTAAGACGCTGAACTGCAGACTAATTCCCGCTTGTGATTCAGCTGTAGTTCAGCCCTAAACCTAACCTCAACGCTAACCCTAACCCTAACCCTTACATTTAGGGTTAGGTGTAGGTTTAGGGTGAGGGTTAGGTTTAGAGTTAAGATTAGGGTTAGACTAACCCTTACCATAACTCTAACCCAAACCCTTGCCCTTTCCCTAGCTGTAGCCCTAACCGTAACCCCAACCCCAACCCTTACCCTCACTCTAGCCCTAAACCTAAACCTAACCCTCACCCTTAACCTCACCCTAACCCAAACCCTAAACCTAACCCTCACCCTAAACCTAACCCTCACCGTAGCCCTAACGCTAGCCCTAACCTTAACCCTAGCCCTAGCCCTAACCCTAACCCTAACCGTAGCCCTTGCCCTAACCCTATCCTTAACCCGAACCTTAACCCTAACTTTAGCCCTAACCCTAACTAACCCTAACCCCAACCCCAAACACTAACCCTAAGACTAACCTGAACCCTAGCCCTAGCCCCAGCCCTAACCCTAGCCCTAACCCTTATACTATCCCTAGCCCTACCCTTAACCCTATCCCCAAACCTAAACCTAACCCTCACCCTCACCCTTAACCTCACCCTAACCCTCACCCTCACCCTCACCCTAAACCTAACCCTAACTCTAACCCTAACTTTAAGGGTTAGGTTTAGGGTTAGGTTTAGTGTTAGGGTTAAAGGTTATGTTTAGGATGAGGGTTAGGGTTAGGGTTAGGGATAGGTTTAGGGCTCGGGCTACGGTTAGGGTCAGGGTTAGCATGAGTGTTAGGTTTAGAGTTTGGGTTAGGGTAGGGGTTAGGGTTAGGGTTAGAGTTAGGGCTAGGGCTAGGTTTATGGCTGGGGTTGGGTTAGGGCTTGGGCTAGAGCTAGAGTTAGAGCTAGGGTTAGGGCTAGGGCTAGGGTTAGGGCTAAAGTTAGGGTTAGGGTTAGGGCTAGGGTTAGGGTTAGGGTTCGAGTTAGGGTCAGGGTTAGGGGTTGGGTTAGTATGAGCGTTAGGGTTTAGGTTTGGATTAGGTTTAGGGTTAGCATTATTTTTAGGGTTAGTGCTAGGAGGGGTTAGGGCTAAAGAGGGTTAGGGTAGGGTTAGGGTTAGGATTAGGGCTAAAAGTGTTAGGGTTAGGGTTAGGGCTAGGGTTTGAGTTATGGTTAGGGTTAGAGCTAGGGTAGGAATAGTGTTAGGGTTAGGGTTAGGGCTAGGGCTATGGTTAGGGCAATGGCTAGGGTTATGGTTAGGGCTATGGTTAGGTTTACGATTAGGTTTAGCGTTAGGGTTAGGGATAGGGATAGGGTGAGGGTGAGGGTTAGGGTTAGGGCTTGGGCTAGGGTTAGGAAGCTTGGGCTAGGGGTAGGTTTAGGGTTAGGGTTAGGGTTAGAACTAGGGCTAAGGTTTAGGGTTAGGGTTAGGTTAAGGGTGAGGTTTATGGCTAGTGTTATGCTTAGGTTCAGTGTTAGCGCTAGGGTTACGGTTAGGGTAAGGGTAAGGGTTAGTCTTTAGGTTTAGGGCTAGGGTAGGGTAGGTTAGGGTTAATCTTACGGTTAGGGTTACAGTTAGTCTTTGGGTTAGGGTCATGGCTAGTTCAAGGGTTAGGGTTACGCTTTGGGCTAGAGTTAGGTTTAGGGTGAGGGTTAGGTTTAGGGTTACGGTTAGGGTTGGGGTTAGGGTTACTGTTAGGGCTACAGTTAGGTTTAGGATAAGGGTTAGGGTTAGGGTTAGGTTTAGTGTTGGGGTTAGGGTTAAGCATGGGTTAAGCTTAGGTTTAGGGTTAAAGTGAAAGCTAGGGTTAGGGTTAAGGTTAGGGTTAGACTAACCCTAACCCTTACTCTAACCCTAAGCCTTACTCTAACCCTAACCCCAACCCGAACCCTAACCCTAGCCCTCACCCTAGCCCTAACCCCAACCCCAACCCTAACCCTAGGGTTAGGTTTAGGGTTAGGGTTGGGGTTAGGGTTAGGGTTAGAGTTAGGGCTAGGGTTAGGGTTAGAGTAAGGGTTAGGGTTAGTCTAACCCTAACCTTAACCCTAAACCTAACCCAAACACAAAGACTTACCCTAACCCTAGCCCTAACCCTAACGCTAAACCTAACCTTAACCCTAAACCTAACCCGAACCCTAAACCTATAGGTAAGGGTTAGGGTTAGGGTTAGCGTTGAGGTTAGGTTTAGGGCTAGGTCTAGGGTTAGGGCTAAAGTTAGGGTTAGGTTTAGAGTGAGGGTTAGGTTTAGTGTTAGTGTTAGGGTTGGGGTTAGGGCTACGGTTAGTTTTAGGGTAAGCGTTAGGGTTAGGATTAGGGTTAGTCTTTGTGTTAGGGCTGGGGCTAGGTTAGGGTTAGGGCTAGGGTTAAGGTTAGGGTTAGGGCTAGGGTTAGGGTAAGTCTTTGTGTTTGGGTTAGGTTTAGGGTTAAGGTTAGGGTTAGACTAACCCTAACCCTTACTCTAACCCTAACCCTAACTCTAACCCTAACCCTAACCCTAACCCTAACCCCAACCCTAACCCTAAACCTAACCCTCACCCTAACCCTCACCCTAACCCCAACCCAAACTGTAACCCTAAACCTAAAACTCACTCTAAACCTAACCCTAACCCTAACCCTAAAGGTAAGGTTTAGAGTTAGCGTTGAGGTTAGGTTTAGGGCTAGGGTTAGGGCTAGGTTTAGGATTAGAGTGAGGGTTAGGTTTATTGTTAGGGTTAGGGTGAGGGTTAGAGCTAGGGCTAGGGTTAAATTTAGGGTTAGGGTTAGGTTTGGCATTAGGGTTACGGTTAGGGTTAGGTTTAGGGTTAGGGATTGGGTTAGGTTTATGGTGAGGGTTAGGGTTAGGGTTAAGTTTTGTGTTGGGGTTAGGGCTAGGGTTAAGGTTAGGGTTAGTGTTAGAGCTAGGGCTAGGTTTAGGGTTAGTCTTAGGGTTAGGGTTAAAAGGTAAAGGAAAAGGTTCCCTTGCTCGAAAGCCAGTTGATTCCGACTCTTGGGTTGCAGTGCTCATCTCTGTTTGAAAGCCGAGGGGCCAGCGCTGTCCGAAGACGTTTCCGTGGTCATGTGGCCGGCATGAGTAAACACCAAGGCGCACAGAACACTGTTACCTTCCCACTGAAGTGGTACCTATTTATCTACTTGCAATTTCTTGCTTTCGAACAGCTAGGTTGGCAGGAGCTGGAACTAGAGACAGGAGCACACTCTGTCATGCGGCACTCGGGTCTCGAACTGCTGAACTATTGATTTTCCACAGCCTGGGGCTAGGTTTTGGGTTAGGGCTAGGCTAGGGTTACGGTTACGGTTAGGGTTAGGGCTAGCGTTAGGGTTAGAACTAGTACTACTGTTTAGGGTGAGGGTTAGGGTAGGGTTAGGGTTAGGGTAAGTTTTAGGGTAAGGTTAAGGGTAAGGGTTAGTGTTTAGGTTTAGTGCTAGGGCTAGGGTTAGGGTTAGGGTAAGTCTTAGGGTTAGGGTTAGGGACATGGCTAGGGCAAGAGTTAGGGTGAGGGTTAGGGTTAGGGTTAGGGTTGGTGTTTGGGTTAGGGTTAGGACTAAGGCTAGGGTTAGGGTTAGGATAAGGTTTAGGGTGAGGGTTAGTGTTAGGTTTAGTGTTGGGGTTTGGGCTAGGGTTAGTTTTAGGGTTTGTCTTAGGGATAGGGTTAGGGCTGGGGTTAGGGTTAGGGCTAGGCTTAGCATTTGGGTTGGATTTAGGGTTAACGTTAGGGTAAGGTTTAGGTTTGGGGTTAAGGCTAGGGGTAAGGTTAGGGTTAGTCTTAGGGTTAGGTCTAGGGTTGGGGTTAGGGTTAGGTTTAGTGTTGGGGTTAGTGCTAGGGCTATGGTTAAGGTTAGGGCTAGGGTTACGTTCAGTGTTAGGGATAGGGTTAGGGTTAGAACTAGGGCTAGGGTTTAGGGTTAGGTTTACGGTTAGGTTTAGGGTCACTGGATCACTGCCTTGTCAGGGGGAGGGGGATTGCGTGGTTCGATGAGGCTGTGGGCTACGCCGTGGAGGTCCACCCAAGACGGATAGGCCACAGCAGAGAACTCAGACCAAGCGTGATCCCCTGGATCCACTCCAGTATTTTTGCAAAGAGAACCCCATGGAAAGTATCAAAAGACTAAGATATGATGCCAGAAGATGAGCCCCTCAGGTCGGATGGTGTCCAATATGCTACTGGGGAAGAGCACAGGGCAAGTACATGTAACCCCAGAAAGAGTGAAGTGGTGAGCCAAAGCCGAAAGGAAGCTCAGTTGTGGATGTGTCTGATGGTGAAAGGAGAGTCCGATGCTGCAAAGAACAATACTGCATAGGAACCTGGATTGTAAGATCAATGAATCAAGGTAAGCTTGAAAGAGGTCAAAAATGAGATGGCAAGACTGAACATCGATATCTTACGATCCGGTGAACTAAAGTGTACAGGAATGGGCGAATTTAACTCAGAAGACCATTGAATCTACTACTGTGGCCAGGAATCTCGTAAAAAAATGGTGTGGCCCTTATAGTCAACAAGAGAGTGCAAAAGTTGAGAACACACTGGTCACCTTTTTCCAACAACCTAAGAGGCGACTCTACACATGGACATCACCAGATGAGCCACACAAAATCATATTGACTATATAATTTGCAGCCAAGGATGGAGAAGCGCTATCCGGTCAGTAAAAACAAGACCTGGAGCTGACTGGCTCAGATCATGAGCTACCAATTGCAAAATTCAGACTTAAACTGAAGAAAATTGGGAAAACCACTAGGCCATTCAGGTTTCTTCTAGATCGCATCTCTGATGAATATACAGTAGAGGTGAAGAATAGATTCAAAGGTCTAGATTTGATAGAGTGCCTGAAGAACTATGGGCGGAGGTTCGTGACAATGTACAGGAGGCAGCAATCACCACCGTCCCAAAGAAACAGAAATGCAAGAAAGCAAAGTGGCTGTCTGACGAGGCTTTACAAATAGCAGAGGAAAGAAGGAAAGCAAAAGGCAAAGGTGAAAAGGAAAGATTTACCCAACTGAATGCAGATTTCCAGAGAACAGCAAGGAGACATGAGGAGGCCTTCCAGAATAAACAATGCAAAGTAATAGAGGAAAACAATAGAATGGGAAGGACTAGAGATCTCTTCAAGAGAATTGAAGAAATCAAGGGAGCGTTCCATGCAACGCTGGCCATGATAAAGGATAAACATGGTAGGGACCTAACAGAAACAGAAGCAGAAAAGATATGGAAAAGAAGAACTATACAAGAAAGACCTCATTGTCCTTGACAACCACGACGGTATAAGCATTGACCTCGAGCAAGACATAATGCAATGTGAAGTTAAATGGGCCTTAGAAAGCATTACTAACAGCAAAGCTAGTAGAGGTGATGGTATCCCAGCTGAGCGATTCAAAGTCTTAAAAGATGATGCTGTTAAAGTGCTGCACTCAATTTACCAGCAAATTTGGGAAACGCAACAGTGGCCACAGGATTGGAAAAGGTCAGTATACATTCCAATCCCAAAGAAGGGCAATGCCAAGGAAAGTTCAAACTATCGCACAATTGATCCCAAAGAAGGGCAATGCCAAGGAATGTTCAAACTATCGCACAATTGCACTCATATCACATGCTAGCAAGGTCATGCTCAAGATCCTACAAGCTAGGCTTCAACAGTTCGTGGATAGAGAACTGCCAGAAGTACAAGCTGGGTTTCGAAGAGGTAGAGGAACTAGAGATCAAATTTCCAACATTCGCTGGATTATGGAGAAAGCAAGAGAGTACCAGAAAAACATCTACTTCTGCTTCATTGACTATGCTAAAGCCTTTGACTGTGTGGATCACAACAAACTATGGCAGGTCCTTAAAGAGATGGGAGGACCAGACCAGCTCACATGTCTCTTGAGAAACCTGTATAAGGGTCAAGAAGCAACAGTTAGAACCGGATATGGAACAACTGATTGGTTTAGCATAGGAAAAGGAGTACGACAAGGATGTATATTGTCACCAGGCTTATTTAATATATATGCAGAGTACATCATGCGAAATGCTGGCCAGGATGAATCACAAGCGGGAATTCAGATTGCTGGGGAAAAGATCAACGATCTCAGATATGCAGACGATACCAAATGGCAGAAAGTGAAGAGGACCTAAAGACCCTCTTGCACAGGATAAAACAGGAGAGTGCAAAAGTGGGCTTGAAGCTCAACATCAAAAAAACTAAGATCATGGTATCCGGCCCCATCACTCCTTGGCAAAAAGAAGGGGAAGTCGTGGAATCTCAGATCACTGCAGACTGTGACAGCAGCCTGCTCCTTGGGAGGAAAGCAATGGTGAACCGAAAGAGCACGATAAAAAGTAGAGACATCACCCTGCCAACAAAAGTCCGCATGGTCAAAGCAATGGTATTCCCAGTAGTCATGTATGGCTGCAAGAGTTGGACTATAAGGATGGCCGAGCGCCGAAGAATAGATTCTTTTGAGCTATGGTGCTGGAGAAGACTCTTGAGAGTCCCTTGGACTGCAAGAAGATCAAATCAGTCAATCCTAAAAGAACTCAATTCTGACTGTTCCCTGGAAGGCCAGATAATGAAACTGAAGCGCAAATACTTTGGCCACCAAAAGAGAAGGGAGCACTCACTGGAGAAGAAGATCTTGGGTGGACCAAAAGTTAAATATGTGATGTGGTGACAAAAAGGCGAATGCGATCTTGGGGTGTATCAACAGAGACACAACACCCAAATCACAAGATGTCATCGTCCCACTGTACACTGCATTGGTCAGGCCACAACTGGAGTACTATGTGCAGTTCTGGAAGCCTCAATTTAAAAAGGATGTTGTGGACAGAATGGAGCGTATGCAGAGAAGAGCAATGAGGATGATCAGGGGCCAGGAGATCAAGCCCTATGAGGAAAGGCTGAGGGACTTGGGAATGTTTGGTCAGCAGAAGATGAGTTTGAGGGGGGGACACAATTGCTTTCTTTAAGTCTTTGAAGGGCTGTCAGAGTAGGGCAGGGAGCTGTTTCTGTTGGCAGCAGAGAATAGGAGTCACAATAATAGGTTTAAATTAAGGATAGAAAGATAACGGTTGGATATTAGGAAAACCCTTTTTACAGTCAGAGTTCTGCAACAGTAGAATCATCTGCTTAGGCAAAGTAGAGGCATGATTGTTTTTCCCTTTCCCAGCTACTGTTCACATCCCTGGGTACGCTTGAAGTGAAGGGGGAACAAAGAAAGAAGCCAACTTTAAATGCATTTTCAAAGCACCCCACATCAAGCCTACAAATATAATTAGTCAAATAAATATCAGTACCTGTTTTTATCCCTTTTGATTTTATTTTTGGCAGTCTCATTTCAATAAAAACGTTTGTAATATTTCTTCATATCCTGCGGCTCTCAAACATCAGATATTTATTCTATGTGGCTCTTATGTTAAGCAAGTTTGGCCACCCCTGCTCTAGGCTGATCCGGCATTGTGCAGGAGAGTTGGACTAGACGGCTTGTATGGCCCCTTCCAACTCTCTGATTCTATGATTCTCTCCAGTTATGTACACTCAGATCGACTAAGTGACACAGTAGACCGTTAGATTACTACTGGGCATTTTGGTTTGCTTTGGAGAGCATGATCATCTAAGCCAGTAAAAAAGAAACAGTAACACTTTCATCTATTTAGGCTGAAGATGCATGTTGAGAGGTAATTTGGATAGTCAATACTTTGCTGTCTTTTTGCCTTGATGGTTAGCATTATAAGTTGCTGGGAAATCCAGCAGAATCAATAGGGTTGTACTACCCCCTTCTCTCTTTCAGCAAAAATTTATATCCCTCCTTCCCTACCAAGGCAGTCTCAGGGTGGCTTACATGGAGTATATAAAACAGATGAAACAAATTAAGTAGAATCATAACAATACAGTTATAAAACATAACATTATATATAAAGTGCTAGTACAGTTTGTATCAAGATTGTTAATAATAGTACAGTTTGTATCAAGATTGTTATTAGCAGCATCCACAGGCAACATCC
>NW_015167246.1:16918-17056 GCF_001447785.1 Gekko japonicus
CTGGAGAAGATGTTTGAGGGGAGGACATGATTGCTTTCTTTAAGTCTGAAGGGCTGTCAGAGTAGGGCAGGGGGCTGTTTCTGTTGGCAGCAGAGAACAGTAGTCAGAATAATGGGTTTAAATTAAGGACAGGAAGGT
>NW_015167246.1:17221-17448 GCF_001447785.1 Gekko japonicus
TACTGTTCCCATCCCTGGGTAGGCTTGAGGTGAAGGGGGAACAGAGAAAGAAGGCAACTTTAAATGCATTCTCAAAGCACCCCGCATCAAGCCTACAAATATAATTGGACAAATAAATATCAGTACCTGTTTTTATCCCTTTTGATTTTATTTTTGGCAGGCTCATTTAATGTTAATAAAAGCAAATTTGCATATTTTTCAATTAAAACGTGTGTAATATTTCTTCA
>NW_015167246.1:17540-23112 GCF_001447785.1 Gekko japonicus
ATTGTGAGGGGGGTTGGACTAGACGGCTTGTATGGCCCCTTCCAACTCTGTGATTCTATGATTCTCTCCAGTTATGTACACTCAGATCGAGTAAGTGACACAGTAGACCGTTAGATTACTACTGGGCATTTTGGTTTGCTTTGGAGAGCATGATCATCTAAGCCAGTAAAAAAGAAACAGTAACACTTTCATCTATTTAGGCTGAAGATGCATGTTGAGAGGTAATTTGGATAGTCAATACTTTGCTGTCTTTTTGCCTTGATGGTTAGCATTATAAGTTGCTGGGAAATCCAGCAGAATCAATAGGGTTGTACTACCCCCTTCTCTCTTTCAGCAAAAATTTATATCCCTCCTTCCCTACCAAGGCAGTCTCAGGGTGGCTTACATGGAGTATATAAAACAGATGAAACAAATTAAGTAGAATCATAACAATACAGTTATAAAACATAACATTATATATAAAGTGCTAGTACAGTTTGTATCAAGATTGTTAATAATAGTACAGTTTGTATCAAGATTGTTATTAGCAGCATCCACAGGCAACATCCAGCTAACATCACAGTCAGGATTCTATTAGGCTGATGATATTAATACTGTCAACCAATGTGGTCAAAATAGCTTCTGTCCAAAGATGTGGCTTGAAATACCCGTGAAATGGGTTTAGGCCGTCATCCAAGAAGGCTTGGCTTTGCATGGGCACTGCTTGTTGAAGCAACTTGCCTTAGAACAGGATATCTGCAAGTGGTGATAATTATTCACATCTTCAGGATCTAAGGAGCATTTTAAAAAGAGGGGTCTCAAATCTGCCTTCTCCAAAATGGTTCACATTATTTTCTGCCTCAGTGAAGCACTTACCGCTTTATAATTTTATGAGAGTCTCATTAAGCACAAATCCATATACTACAATATCCATAGCTAAGGTGAAATTTGAGCCCAGCTCACTTGCCGTCCCTCTCTGTCAAATCACATTGATACCCAAAACGTTTGAGAGCAATAGGGAAATGATGAAAAGCCTAAAATGAGCAATAAACGAGAAAGTTCTATCAGATATGTTTAGGGAGAGACACCATATGACCCACCAAAATAACAGCTGCTCCACAGCTTTAAACTGGAGGACCTATTTGGATTATGATGAACTGGCAGGTGTCTTTTTTTCTCACTATTGCCTAGGATTCTTAGATCAGAATGTTATTTTGGAGACTTCAACCCATGACCTGGGAATCTTGCTAGCAATTGACCTGGTTTGTCTTCTATCGAATTAATCACAGGCTGCTTCCAAATAGAGGTAGGAAAAGGCACTCGTCATGCAGCATCAAGCAGTTTGCAAGTAGATGGCAAAGGCTTCAGCAAACCCCATGTTACTCACTGCTGTTCCCATCCTCACCTATGCAACTTCCCCTTTTCCTACACTGGTGCACAAGTATTGGTGTGATGACAGTCACACCAGGAGCCTTTTCCCTTCTTCCCCCAGTGTGTTTCAGCTAAAAAAGCAATAAATCCCTTGCAGAGAGAAAATGTGGAACTTGGCTTCACATTTCTGAAGGCAGGCCTTAGTTCCACACCTATCACTGTCATAACTAAACCATTTACTTATTGTTTTATCTCAAAAGTTTATTTTTCACTAAATTAATACCTGACATATAACCACATAATTTTAACCAATATTACTTTATGTTCTTGTCATTTGCTTCTTTTATCTTTTTCCAGTTTATAAAATATAAACCATTTAAGCAGAGTCTTTAACACAGAAGCTTTAACAAATATATTCCTTTTGCCCCTCCCAAAATTAATACTTAAAACTTTACCAAGTATAACACCTATTCTTATACAACAGTATACAATCACCTCATTATTCATTTTTACTTATTTTGCTTCAATTTGAACTAAAATAACAATTACTCCACTCAAATTAACTTTCATTCAGTATTCAACCATCATATAACCTTCATATCTTTTTTCCAGCCATTAGTCATTACTCATAAACATAAAAGAGGGGGGACCCCCCCCCCCAGAAATATTAGGTTTAGGGTGAGGGTGAGGGTTAGGGTTTGGGTGAAGTTTAGGTTTAGGGTTAGGTTCACGGTTGGGGTTAGGCTTAGGTTAAAGCTAGGGCTAGGTTTAGGGTTAGGGCTAGGGCTAGAGCTAGGGCTGGGGTTAGGGTTAGAATTAGGACTAGGACTAGGGTTAGGGATTGGCTTTGGGTTAGGGTTAGGGTCCATTTCGTCAAGATAGTGAAGTCTACTGAATCAGAGGCAGCAGATAAATCCAGTAGGAGCAGCCACCATTCCTATGTGTTCCCTTCCCATTTTCTTGTACAGTGCTGGCAAAATCCCCCCCACCGCTTGAATTCCTGACTCTGTGCTTTGAGATCAGTCCTTTAAACTTGCAATAGAAGAGGCACTGGATTCTGCTCGATTCAAGTGGCACTGGATTCTGCTGGGCATTCTGACCATTATAGCTGATTGTGCTGGCCTTGCAACATCTCCCCACCCCCGGCTTGGATTTCTTGTGACGGTTTTTAAGCTTGCAGTGCCACACTGTCACTGAAATCTGCTGGGCATTCTATACACTGAACCAGTTGTGGTGGCGTTGAACTGCAATGATTCTCTGGCTTGACATTAGTTCACTTTTACTTGCATTGCTACAGTGGCACTGGGTTCTTCTGGGCATTCTGTATACTGAACTGGTTCTGCTGTGCTGTGGTTCTCCCTTCCTCTTGCTTGGATTGTGATTGAGCAGGCATTGCCACATTGGAGCTGGTTAGGGTTATTCCAAGGCTATTGTCCTTGGAAACAATGGAGTATGGGGAACCTCCTTGGGGGGGGGGTAACTCGGACCTCATAACTCCAATCCTCTCCAAACTTGGAAGGCAGGTAGAGGAGAGTCAGCTGCAGCTCTTCTGTGAGCTTGGTGTCTCTAGCATGCACAGGATCTGTTCTGTACACTTCTGAACCTCCTGAACCAATGTTTGTCAAAATGATTGCCTGTCATCTGTCATTCCCCAGAAAGCACTTTCATGGGGACTTCATAAATACAATCCTCATCAAGCTTGGAGGACCCGTAGAAGAGAGTTAGGTGTCTCTAGCATACCGGGGAGGGTGTTCTACTGAATTATAAACCTCAAGAACCAAACCAGTTCATTTACCTCCTAAAAGTTCTTGATGGTTCATAGCTCACAAACCGGGCATGCCACAAACCACAAACTGAAACAAACCACATTTTCCCAACTGGTGCCGATCCCTAATCTTAACTTTTTAATGTTGCTGTTCTCTCAAGCAGCTGATCACATCTTAGTGGAGGTAATGCTTTCTATTTACCCCATTTCTCAGATTCCACTAATTATGTTGCAATTAACCAACCAATTCATTGCAATTTTATAGACAAATTTTAAAAAATAAAAATTCAGTGTCCAAGCTCCTGATGGTCTAAAGGGGAAAAAAACAAACATTAAATTGCATGATGTTTAATAGCTTTGCTCAGAAGCAGTTGCATTCAATTTTCTCCCAGCACTATGTGTCCCACCACTGAGGAATGAAAGCTTCCATTTGATTGTTAAGTGGAAAGAGCTTAAGGAGAACATAGCGCTTTCGATTAGAATGTGTACTATGACTATGTCTTAATTGTCCTTGTGTTTTGTCAGTAACTAAAATTTGCCTTCATGCTTTCAGTCACTAGAAACACACAGAGAAAACATTCATTCATTTTAAGAGCAACATTGGTGGCAAATGCCTTGGTCAATACACAGGTTGGGATTTCATTCATAATATTGTAAGAGAGCATAATGATAAAGTGAAGCACAGTTTCTGTAATATAAAATATAATAGAACCCTGACTGTGATGTTAGCTGGATGTTGCCTGCGGATACTGCTAACAACGATCTTGATACAAACTGTACTATTATTAACAATCTTGATACAAACTGTACTAGCACTTTATATATAATGTTATGTTTTATAACTGTATTGTTATGATTCTACTTAATTTGTTTCATCTGTTTTATATACTCCATGTAAGCCACCCTGAGACTGCCTTGGTAGGGAAGGAGGGATATAAACTTTTGCTGAAAGAGAGAAGGGGGTAGTACAACCCTATTGATTCTGCTGGATTTCCCAGCAACTTATAATGCTAACCAACAAGGCAAAAAGACAGCAAAGTATTGACTATCCAAATTACCTCTCAACATGCATCTTCAGCCTAAATAGATGAAAGTGTTACTGTTTCTTTTTTACTGGCTGTGATGATCATCCTCTCCAAAGCAAACCAAAATGCCCAGTAGTAAACTTACAGTCTACTATGTCACTTACTCGATCTGAATGTACATAACTGGAGAGAATCATAGAATCACAGAGTTGGAAGGGGCCATACAAGCCGTCTAGTCCAACCCCCCTGCACAATGCCGGATCAACATAGAGCAGGAGTGGCCAAATTTGCTTAACATAAGAGCCACATAGAATAAACATCTGATGTTTGAGAGCGGCAAGATATGAAGAAATATTACACACGTTTTTATTGAAATGAGACTGCCAAAAATAAAATCAAGAGGGATAAAAACAGGTACTGATATTTATTTGTCTAATTATATTTGTAGGCATGATGCGGGGTGCTTTGAGAATGCATTTAAAGTTGCCTTTTTCTCTCTTCCCCGTTCACCTCAAGCGTACCCAGGGATGGGAACAGTAGCTGGAAAAGGGAAAACCACTCATGCCTCTACTTTGCCTAAGCAGTTGATTCCACTGTTGCAGAACTCTGACTGTAAAAAGGATTTTCTTAATATCCAACCGTTACCTTCCTGTCCTTAATTTAAACCCATTATTCTGACTCCTCTGCTGCCAACAGAAACAGCCCCCTGCCCTACTCTGACAGCCCTTCAAAGACTTAAAGAAAGCAATCATATCCCGCCCTCAAACTCATCTTCTCCAGACCAAACATTCCCAAGTCCCTCAGCCTTTCCTCAAAGGGCTTGGTCTCCAGGCCCCTGATCATCCTCATAGCTCTTCTCTTCATACGCTCCATTCTGTCCACAACATCCTTTTTAAAGTGAGGCTTCCAGAACTACACACAATACTCCAGTTGTGTCCTGACCAATGCAGTGTACAGTGGGACGATGACATCTTGTGATTTGGGTGTTATGTCTCTGTTGATACACCCCAAGATCGCATTAGCCTTTTTGTCGCCACATCACAGTGGCTGCTCATATTTACACATACCCCAAGATCACAGTCTGCAGAGATCTGTGATTCCACGAGTTCCCCTTCTGTTTTCCAAGGAGTGATGGGGCCAGACACCATGATCTAATTTTTTTTGATGTTGACCTTCAAGCCCACTTTTGCACTCTCCTGTTTTATCCTGTGCAAGAGGGTCTTTAGGTCCTCTTCACTTTCTGCCATTTGGTATCGTCTGCGTATCTGAGATCGTTGATCTTTTCCCCAGCAATCTTAATTCCCGCTTGTGATTCATCCTGGCCAGCATTTCGCATGATGTACTTTGCATATATATTAAATAAGCCTGGTGTCAATATACATCCTTGTCGTACTCCTTTTCCTATGCTAAAGCAATCAGTTGTTCCATATCC
>NW_015167246.1:23261-24924 GCF_001447785.1 Gekko japonicus
AGAGATCTCTAGTCCTTCCCATTCTATTGTTTTCCTCTATTACTTTGCATTGTTTATTCGGGAAGGTTTCCTCATGTCTCCTTGCTGTTCTCTGGAAATCTGCATTCAGTTGGGTAAATCTTTCCTTTTCACCTTTGCCTTTCGCTTTCCTTCTTTCCTCTGCTATTTGTAAAGCCTCCTCAGACAGCCACTTTGCTTTCTTGCATTTCTGTTTCTTTGGGACGGTGGTGATTGCTGCCTCCTGTACAATGTCACTAACCTCCGCCCATAGTTCTTCAGGCACTCTATCAAATCTAGACCTTTGAATCTATTCTTCACCTCTACTGTATATTCATCAGGGATGCGATCTAGAAGAAACCTGAATGGCCTAGTGGTTTTCCCAATTTTCTTCAGTTTAAGTCTGAATTTTGCAATGAGTAGCTCATGATCTGAGCCACAGTCAGCTCCAGGTCTTGTTTTTACTGACCGGATAGAGCTTCTCCATCCTTGACTGCAAATTATATAGTCAATATGATTTCGGTGTTGCTCATCTGGTGATGTCCTCTTAGGTTTTTGGAAAAGGGTGACCAGTGTGTTCTCTTGACAAAACTCTGTTAACCTTCATTTTGCTTTCCAAGGCCAAACTTGTCTGTTATTCCGGTTACCTTTTGATTTCCTACTTTAGCATTCCAGTCCCCTATGATGAGGAGGACATCATTTTTTGGTGTTAGTTCTAGGAGGTGTTGTAGGTCTTCATAGAACCGGACCACTTAGAGTAAGGGTTAGGGTTAGGGCTAGGGTTAGGTTTGGGGTTAGGGTTAGGGCTAGGGTGAGGGTTATGGTTGGGGTTAGGGTTAGGGCTAGGGTTAGGGTTAGAGTTAGAGTAAGGGTTAGGGTTAGGGCTGGGCTAGAGCTAGGGAAAAAGCAAGGGTTAGGGTTAGAGTTAGGGTAAGTGTTAGTCTAACCCTAAACCTAACCCTCACCCTAAACCTAACATTAACCCTAGCCCTAACCGTAACCCTAAGACTAACCCTAACCCTAGCCCTTGCCCCAGCCCTAACCCTAGCCCTAACCCTAACCTTAACTCTAACCCTAACTTTAGCCCTAACCCTAACTAACCCCAACCCCAAACACTAGGGCTAGGGTTTAGGGTTAGGGTTAGGTTGTGAGGGTTAGGGTAGGGTTAGGGTGAGGGTTAGGGTTAGGTTTAGGGCTAATGTTATGCTTAGGGTCAGTGTTAGCACTAGGGTTAGGGTAAGGTTTAGTGTTAAGGTTTAGGGCTACGGTAGGGTGGGTTAGGGTTAATCTTAGGGTTAGGGTTACGGTTAGTCTTTGGGTTAGGGTCATGGCTAGTGCAAGGGTTAGGGTTACGTTTTGGGCTTGGGTTAGTGTTTAGGGTTAGGGTTAAGGTTAGGGTTAGGGTTAGGGTTAGGTTTAGGGTGAGGGTTAGGTTTAGGGTTAGGGTTGGGGTTAGGAGTAGGGTTAGAGCTAAGGCTAGGGCTAAGGTTAGGGTTAGGTTTAGTATAAGGTTTATGGTGTGGGTTAGGGTTAGTTTTAGTGTTGTGGTTAGGTGTACGGTTTGGGTTAAGGTTAGGGTTAGGGTGAGGGCTAGGGTTAGGGGTAGTCTTAGGGTTAGGGCTAGGGTTAGGGTTAGGGCTAGGGTTAGGGTTAGGGCTAGGGTTAG
>NW_015167246.1:25095-28819 GCF_001447785.1 Gekko japonicus
CTAGGGCGAGGGTTATGGTTAGGGCTAAAGTTAGGGTTAGGGCTAGGATTAGGGCTAGGGTTAGGGCTAGGGTTAGGATTAGGGCTAAAGTTAGGGTTAGGGCTAGGGTTAGAGTTATGGTTAGGGTTAGAGCTCGGGCTAGGGTTAGCTAGGGTTAGCTTTAGGCCTAGGGTCAGGGCTAGGGCTCGGGTTAGGGCTAAAGTTAAAGTTAAGGTTAGGGCTAGGGTTAGAGTTATGGTTAGGGTTAGAGCTAGGGCTAGGGCTAGGGTTAGTGTTAAGGCTAGGGTTAGGGTAAGGGCTACGGCTATGGCTATGGTTAGGGTTAGGTTTAGGGTTAGGGTTAGGGCTGGGGTTAGGGCTAAGGTTAAGGTTAGGGTTAGGGTTAGAGCTAAGGCTGGTTTAGGGTTAATCTTTGGGTTACGGTTAGGGCTAGTTACAGTTGTGGTTAGGGTTAGGTTTAGTGTTGGGTTTAGGGCTAGTGTTAAGATTAGGGTAGGGTTAGGGTTAGGGTTAGGGCTTGGGATAGGGTTAGGATTAGGGCTAGGGGTAGGGGTCGGTTTACGGTTAGGGCTAGGGTTAGGGTTAGAACTAGGGCTAGGGTTTAGTGTTATGTCAAGGATGAGGGTTAGGGTAGGGTTAAAGTGAGGGTTAGGGTTAGGTTTAGGGCTAGTGTTATGCTTAGGGTCAGTGTTTGTACTAGGGTTACGGTTAGGGTTAGGGTAACGGTAAGGGTAAGTGTTTAGGTTTAGGGCTAGGGTAGGGTAGGTTAGGATTATGGTTAGTCTTTGGGTTAGGGTCATGGCTAGTGCAAAAGTAAGGGTTACGTTTTGGGCTAGGGTTAGGGGTTAGGGTTAGGGTTAGGTTTAGGGTGAGGGTTAAGTGTAGGGTTAGGGTTGGGGTTAGGGTTACTGCAAAGGCTAAGGCTAGGGCCATGGTTAGGTTTAGGTTTAGGATTCGTTTTAGGGGTGAGGGTTAGTGTTAGGTTTAGTGTTGGGGTTATGGCTAGGGCTTGGTTTATGATTAGGGTTAGAGTTAGGCTGACGGCTAGGGTTAGGGTTAGGGGTAGTCTTAGCGTTAGGGTTAGGGCTAGGGTTAGGCTTTATTGTAGGGTTTGGGTTAGGGCTGGGTTAGTTTTAGGGTTAGTGTTAGTCTTTAGGGTTAGTCAGGGTTAGGGGTAGGGCTAGGGTTAGGGTAGGCTTAGCGTTTGGGTTGGATTTAGGGTTAGTGTTAGGGTTAGGTTTAGTGTTGGGGTTAAGTCTAGGGTTAAGTTTAGGGTTACGGTTAGGTTTAGTGTTGGGGTTAGAGCTAGGGCTAGGGTTAAGGTTAGGGTTAGGGATAGGGCTATGGTTAGGGTTTGGGCTGGGGCCTGGGTTACAGTTAGGGTTAGGTATAGGGTTAGGGATAGAACTAGGGCTAGGGTTTAGGGTTAGGTTTGCTGTTAGGTTTAGGGTCTTGTCAGGCTTGCATGGTTCGATGAGGCTGTGGGCTACGCCGTGGAGCGCCACCCACGACGGGTAGGCCACAGCAGAGAATTCAGACCAAGCGTGATCCCCTGGATCCACTCCAGTATTTTTGCCAAGAGAGCCCCATGGACAGTATCAAAAGGCTAAGATATGACGCTGGAAGATGAGCCCCTCAGGTCGGAAGGTGTCCAATATGTTACTGGGGAAGAGCAGAGGGCAAGTACAAGTAACCCGAGAAAGAGTGAAGTAGCTGGGCCAAAGCCGAAAGGAAGCTCAGTTGTGGATGTGTCTGATGGTGAAAAGAAAGTCCGATGCTGCAAAGAACAATACTGCATACGAACCTGGAATGTAAGATCTATGAATCAAGGTAAGCTTGTCAGGGGTCAAAAATGAGATGGCAAGACTGAACATCGATATCTTACGATCCGGTGAACTAAAGTGGACAGGAATGGGCGAATTTACTCAGAAGACCATTATATCTAACACTGTGGCCAGGAATCTCGTAGAAAAAATGATGTGGCCTTTATAGTCAACAAGAGAGATCAAAAGTCGGTACTGTGACACAATCTCAAAAATGACAGAATGATTTTGGTCCGATTCCATGGCAAACAATTCAACATCACCGTAATCCAAGTCTATGCCTCAACCACTGGTGCAAAAGAGGCTGAAGTGGACCGGTTCTATGATGACGTACAACACTTCCTAGAACTAACACCAAAAAATGATGTCCTCATCATAGGGGACTGGAATGCTAAAGTAGGAAATCAAAAGGTAACCGGAATAACAGACAAGTTTGGCCATGGAATGCAAAATGAAGCAGGGCAAAGGTTAACAGATTTTTGTCAAGAGAACACAGTGGTCATCCTTTTCCAACAACCTAAGAGGCGACTCTACACATGGACATCACCAGATGAGCAACACCGATATCATATTGACTATATAATTTGCAGTCAAGGATGGAGAAGCTCTATCCGGTCAGTAAAAACAAGACCTGGAGCTGACTGTGGCTCAGATCATGAGCTACTCATTGCAAACTTCAGACTTCAACTGAAGAAAATTGGGAAAACCACTGGGCCATTCAGGTTTGTTCTAGATCGCATCTCTGATGAATATACAGTAGAGGTGAAGAATATATTCAAAGGTATAGATTTGATAGAGTGCCTGAAGAACTATGGGCGGAGGTTCGTGACAATGTACAGGAGGCAGCAATCACCAGATGAGCAACACCGATATCCCAAAGAAACAGAAATGCAAGAAAACAAAGTGGCTGTCTGAGGAGGCTTTACAAATAGCAGAGAAAAGAAGGAAAGCGAAAGGCAAAGGTGAAAAGGAAAGATTTACCCAACTGAATGCAGATTTCCAGAGAACAGCAAGGAGACATGAGGAGACCTTCCCGAATAAACAATGCAAAGTAATAGAGGAAAACAATAGAATGGGAAGGACTAGAGATCTCTTCAAGAGAATTGGAGAAATCAAGGGAGCATTCCGTGCAACGCTGACCATGATAAAGGATAAACATGGTAGGGACCTAACAGAAGCAGAAGCAGAATTTAGGAAAAGATTAGGAAAAGAAGAACTATACAGGAAAGACCTCGATGTCCTTGACGGTATAATCACTGACCTCGAGCCAGACATCCTGCAATGTGAAATTAAATGGGCCTTAGAAAGCATTACTAACAACCAAGCTATTGAGGTGATGGTATCCCAGCTGAGCGATTCAAAGTCTTAAAAGATGATGCTGTTAAAGTGCTGCACTCAATTTGCCAGCAAATTTGGTAAACGCAACAGTGGCCACAGGATTGGAAAAGGTCAGTATACATTCCAATCCCAAAGAAGGGCAATGCCAAAGAATGTTCAAACTATCGCACAATTGCACTCATATCACACGCTAGCAAGGTCATGCTCAAGATCCTACAAGCTAGGCTTCAACAGTACGTGGATAGAGAACTGCCAGAAGTACAAGCTGGGTTTCGAAGAGGTAGAGGAACTAGAGATCAAATTGCCAACATTCGCTGGATTATGGAGAAAGCAAGAGAGTACCAGAAAAACATCTACTTCTGCTTCATTGACTATGCTAAAGCCTTTGACTGTGTGGATCACAACAAACTATGGCAGGTCCTTAAAGAGATGGGAGTACCAGACCACCTCACATGTCTCTTGAGAAACCTGTATAAGGGCCAAGAAGCAACAGTTAGAACCGGATATGGAACAACTGATTGGTTCAGCATAGGAAAAGGAGTACAACAAGGATGTATATTGTC
>NW_015167246.1:29026-32822 GCF_001447785.1 Gekko japonicus
ACCAAGCCCTATGAGGATAGGCTGAGGGACTTGGGAATGTTTGGTCTGGAGAAGATGAGTTTGAGGGCGGGATATGATTGCTTTCTTTAAGTCTTTGAAGGGCTGTCAGAGTATGGCAGGGGGCTGTTTCTGTTGGCAGCAGAGAACAGGAGTCACAATAATGGGTTTAAATTAAGGACAGGAAGGTAACGGTTGGATATTAAGAAAACCCTTTTTACGGTCAGAGTTCTGCAACCGTGGAATCAACTGCTTAGGCAAAGTAGAGGCATGATTGGTTTTCCCTCCCTGGGTAGGCTTGAGGTGAAGGGGGAACAGAGAAAGAAGGCAACTTTAAATGCATTCTCAAAGCACCCCGCATCAAGCCTACAAATATAATTGGACGAATAAATATCAGTACCTGTTTTTATCCCTCTTGATTTTATTTTTGGCTGTCTCATTTCAATAAAAACGTTTGTCATATTTCTCCATATCCTGCGGCTCTCAAACATCAGATGTTTATTCTATGTGGCTCTTATGTTAAGCAAGTTTGGCCACCCCTGCTCTAGGCTCATCCGGCATTGTGCAGGAGAGTTGGACTAGACGGCTTGTATGGCCCCTTCCAACTCTGTGATTCTATGATTCTCTCCAGTTATGTAAATTCAAATCGAGTAAATGACATAGTTGACTGTCAGTTTACTACTGGTCATATTGGTTTGCTTTGGAGAGGATAATCATCTAAGCCAGTAAAAAAGAAACAGTAACACTTTCATCTATTAAGGCTGAAGATGCATGTTGAGAGGTAATTTGGATACGTCAACTCTTTGCTGTCTTTTTGCTGTGATTGTTAGCATTAGAAGTTGCTGGGAAATCCAGCAGAATCAATAGGGTTGTACTCCCCCTTCTCTCTTTCAGCAAACGTTTATATCCCACCTTCCCTGCCAAGGCAGTCTCAGGGTGGCTTACATGGAGTATATAAAACAGATAAAACTAATTAAGTAGAATCATAACAATACAGTTATAAAACATAACATTATATATAAAGTTCTAGTACAGTTTGTAAAGATTGTTAATAATAGTGCAGTTTGTATCAAGATTGTTATTAGCAGTATCCACAGGCAACATCCAGCTAACATCACCGTCAGGGTTCTATTAGGCTGTTGATGATGTTAATACTGTCAACCAATGTGGTCAAAATAGCTTCTGTCCAAAGATCTGGCTGGAAATACCATTGAAATGGGTTTAGACAGTCACCGTCATCTAAGAAGGCTTCGATTTGCATGGGCACTGCTTGTTGAAACGCCTTGGAGCGTTTCATCTGTTGTAAGTCTTCTTAGAACCAGTCCACTTCAGCCTCTTCTACGCCAGTGGTTGGGGCATAGACTTGGAGTACTGTGATGTTATATGGTTTGCCTTGGAATCGGACCAAAATCATGTCTCATTTTTGAGATTGTATCCCAGTACCGAGTTTTGCACTCTCTTGTTGACTTTAAAGGCTACATCATTTTTTCTATGAGATTCCTAGCCGTAGTATAATGGTCTTCTGAGTTAAATTCGCCCATTCCTGTCCACTTTAGTTCACCGGATTGTAAGATATCGATGTTCAGTCTTGCCATCCCATTTTTGACACCTGTCAAGCTTACCTTGATTCATAGATCTTATATTCCAGGTTCCTATGCAGGATTGTTCTTTGCAGCATCAGACTTTCCTTTCACCATTAGACACATCCACAACTGAGCTTCCTTTCGGCTTTGGCCCAGCCACTTCACTCTTTCTGGGGTTACTTGTACTTGCCCTCTGCTCTTCCCCAGTAACATATTGGACACCTTCCGACCTGAGGGGCTCATCTTCTGGCGTCATATCTTAGCCTTTTGATCCTTTCCATGGGGTTCTCTTTGCAAAAATACTGGAGTGGATCCAGGGGATCACGCTTGGTCTGAGTTCTCTGCTGTGGCCTATCCGTCTGGGGTGGCACTCCACGGCCTAGCCCACAGGCTCATCGAACCCTGCAAGCCCCCTCTCCCTGACAAGGCAGTGATCCAGTGACCCTAAACCTAACCGTAAACCAAACTGGAAACCCTAGCCCTAGTTCTAACCCTAACCCTATCCCTATCCCTAACCCTAATCGTAACCATATCCCTAGCCCTAGCCCAAACCCTAACCATAGCCCTAACCCTAACCCTAAACTTAACCCTAGACCTAGCCCTAACCCCAACACTAAACCTAACCCTAACCCTAACCCTCACCTGAACCCTATCTTTAGCCCTAACCCTAACCCTAGGACCAACCCTAGCCCTAGCCCGAACCCTAACCTTAACCATAGCCTTAATCCCAACACTAAACCTAACCCTAACACTAACCCTAAATCCAACCCAAATGCTAAGCCTAGCCCTAACCCAAACCCTAGCCCTAACACTAAGACTAACCCTAAACACTAACCCTAAAACTAACCCTAGCCCTTACCCTAACCCTAACCCTAGCCCTAACTCCAACACTAAACCTAACCCTAACACTAACCCTAAATCCAACCCAAATGCTAAGCCTAGCCCTAACCCTAATCCTAGCCCTAACCCTAACCTTGACCATAGCCTTAACCCCAAAACTAAACCTAACCCTAACATTAACCCTAAATCCAACCCAAATGCTAAGCCTAGCCCTAACCCTAATCCTAGCCCTAACCCTAACCCTAAGACTAACCTTAAACACTAACCCTAAAACTAGCCCTAGCCCTAACCCTAACCCAAACCCTAACCTTAACCCAAGCCCTAACCCCAACACTAAACCTATCCCTAACCCTCACCCTAAACCTAACCCTAACCCTAGCCCAAAACATAACCCTAACCCTTGCACTAGCCATGACCCTAACCCAAAGACTAACCGTAACCCTAACCCTAAGATTAACTCAAACCCTAGCCCTACCCTAGCCCTAAACTAACCCTAACCCTAACCGTAAACCTAGTGCTAAACCTAACCATAAGCCTTAACACTAGCCCTAACCCTCACTCTCACCCTAAACTAACCCTAACCCTCACCCTCACCCTAACCCTAAACCCTAGCCCTAGTTCTAACCCTAACCCTAGCCCTAACCCTAACCCTAAACAAAACCCTAACCCTAAACCTAACCCAAACCTTAACCATAACACTCACACTAAACTCAATCCCTAACCCTAAAACATAACCCTAACCCTACCCCTAACCCTAGCCCTAGCCCTAACACTGACCTTAAACCTAACCCTAACCCTAGCCCTAACCCTAACTTTAGCCCTAACCCTAACCCTAGCCTTAGCCCTAGCCCTAGCCCTAACGATAAGCCCTAAGCCCTAACCCTAACCCTAGTCCTAACCTTAACCCTAGCTCTAACCCTAACTCTAGCTCTACCCTCGCCCTAGCCCTAACCCTAACCCTAGGGCTAGAGCTAGGGTTGGGGTTAGGGTTATCGTTTGGGTTTAGAGTTAGGGTTGGGGTTGGGATTACGGCTAGGGTTAGGGTTAGGGTTAGGGTTACGGTTACGGTTAGGGCTAGGGATAGGGATAGGACTAGGGCTATGGGTAGGGTTAGGGTTAGGGTTAGGGTGGAGGATGGGACACTTCCTTGGGTGGGGGTGTAACTCGGACCTTATTACTCCAATCCTCACCAAACTTGAAAGGCAGGTAGAGGAGAGTCAGAGTTTCTAAATACAAAATCTAGGAATATTTTAATAAGTGAAAAGTGTACTCAGGAGCTATAAAATATGGCACTGCAGTTTAAAATGCTTAACTTTTGCAACTAGGGGGCAGCGGCGCGTTTCTGCAGGTGTGCGTTCGGGTTGCTCCTTCCCTGT
>NW_015167247.1:0-2128 GCF_001447785.1 Gekko japonicus
AAAGCAAGTTTTAGTACAAAAACACAATACTGAGGCTGTAGCATTGTGTGAAGCAATACAAATGGATCTGTAAAGCCCTAAAGATAGTCTTGTTGAAAATTTGTAGTATAAACAGCTAACATCTCAGCTAACATCTAATACATTCATACAAATTCAATATGGTCCACACAGGACTCTTTAGGTAAATTCCAACTTCCAAAAACTTCAAATACAATTCAGTACATTAGAATACAGCCAAGCTTTTTTCCTGTACAGCCAATGTCTTCTCTAGAGTGGTCAGTGGCGACGAATGCCCAGGTTCTCTTCGTTTCAGTTTTCCTTTCTTCAACCCACTTTCCAGAAAAACCTCCCAAGTTCACAGAACCACAAAGCCAGTTGGGTGTAGTGGTTAGGAACGCAGACTCTAACCTGGGAGAACCGGGTTTGATTTTCCCACTCCTCCACTTGCAGCTGCTGGATGACCTTGGGCAAGCCATAGTTCTGTCAGAACTATTCTCGAAAAAGAGCAGTTTCTGTCAAAGCTCTCACAGCCCCACCCACCTCACAGGGTGTCTGTTGTGGGGAGGGGAAGGGAAAGGAGTTTGTAAGCTGCTCTGAGACTCCAAGTGAAGGGTGGGGTATAAACCCAATCTCCTCTTCTTCTTCTTCTTCTTCTTCTTCTTCTTCTATTGGCTGATGCATAGCAGTCTACAAAACCTCTAGCTGACTGCATTTCAAGTCAGATCTATTTCTTTACACAGTGCTACAGCCTCAGTGTTGTGTTCTTGTACTAAAACCACCTGGTGGTTGACAAACCCTAATACATGTGGAGGCATCTACGTGTACCTTGCTTGGAGTATGCAGACCCAGCCTGGACCTTGTCTTCCTATGATGGCCCCTCACCCAGGCTACGGACTGATTTTGTTTACAGTAGTAGTAGTAGTAGTAGTAGTAGTAGTAGTAGTAGTAGTAGTAGCAGTTCCTTTTTCACAAAGGGTGGTAATTAGTTAAGAATGGGACACACTTATGCTTCCAGGGGTGGGAGAGAAATTGCTTTGTAGTTGTTAATAAACTGGAATTATTTCAACTGTTGTTCATTTGTTGTATTTGCAGGGCTCATTTTGGGCAGGAACGCACAGGAACGGAGTTCCGGCTGGCTCCTAAATTGGCCACACCCAGCAGGAACTCATTAGCATAATAGGCCACACCCAACAGCAGGAACTCATTTGGATTGGCTACGTTAGGGGTGTGTGGCCTAACATACAAAGGAGTTCCTGCTACAAAAAAAACTCTGGGTTTTGACAACAAACAAGGTAAACAGAATAACAAGCAAAAGGTGAGTGTGGCTGGATGACCACACTTCTGGTAACACGGGGGTGCAGCCTAATGTGCTAATGAGCTGCGCTGTCATAGGTGTGGCCCAATATGCTAATGAGTTCTTGCTGTTGGATGTGGCCTATTATGCTAATGAGTTCCTGCCTGGCTTTTTCTACAAAAAAGCCCTGTGTATTTGTGGAAGATGCGATATATTTATAAATAGTTGCTCCAGAAAACATTTTGCCCCTGTGGGGAGGAGGATGGCTGGGGGCACTTTCTTCAGGAGGCTGTAAAAACAGACCCCCTTTGTTCAATGCATTTGAAACTTCAGTAGTCTTTAGCACTGCGTTCATGGACACAAAACCTCCTGGTGCTTCCTAGCCCTAAAGAGGCCAGACTGGCCATCACCAGGGCTAGGGCCTTTTCTGTGGCAGCTCCACGCTGGTGGAATGAGCTCCCCGGGGACACTTCAATTCTGCAAGGCCTGCAAGACGGGGCTCTTCCACCAGGCATTTGACCACATTTAGCACCCTGATATAACATCAGAGCCTCCCTGGGATCTTGTCCATCAACAATGTCTGTACTGACTCCTGTTATGAAGATATCGGATCACGATTGCCGTCGCGTAGGAATGTATGTATAGCACTTTAGATTTTATGTGTTCTTAAATTGTTTTGTGAGTTTTTTTAAAAAAAATGTAAGCTGCCTGAGCCTGCCTTGGTGGGGAGGGTGGGGTATAAATCAGATGATAGATAGATAGATAGATAGATAGAGAGAGAGAGAGAGAGAGAGAGAGAGAGAGAGAGAGAGAGAGAGAGAGAGAGAGAGAGAG
>NW_015167247.1:2587-18270 GCF_001447785.1 Gekko japonicus
TGGATGATAGATAGATGGATGATAGATAGATGATAGATAGATAGATAGATAGATAGATAGATAGATAGATAGATAGATAGATAGATAGATGATAGATAGATAGATAGATAGATAGATAGATAGATAGATAGATAGATAGATAGATAGATGATAGATAGATAGATAGATAGATAGATAGATAGATAGATAGATAGATAGATAGATAGATGATAGATAGATAGATAGATAGATAGATAGATAGATAGATAGATAGATAGATAGATAGAATGGGAGGACTAGAGTTGCTGTAATTTTGGTACCATTTAGGACAAGAGTAGCTCCTCGGGAAAACCTGCCATTTTCTCACTAAATTTCCCCATAAAGAGCAATGGAGACAAAGATGGATGGGGGCACCTTCTCCAGAAGGCCATAAGTTTGGAGCCCTTTGTCCAAGTCCCTTAAAGCTTGGCAGTTATTTAGGAGAGAGCGAGCACTACATTAGCTGAAAATCTGCAGCCATTTGGTGACAAACTAGCTGCTCCAGAAAACCTGACATTCTCCCTCCCAGGGACTTACAGGAAATCGTCCAGTCCAACATTAATGACAATGGACATTGTCTCTGACATGGACTTCTGATACAATTAATACACTTACAACATTTAATGAAAACAATAAACCTGCCCTTCTGAAGTTGTGTGTGTGTGGGGGGGGTGCTGTCAAGTTGCTTCTGATTTATGTGGACCTTGTAACCTTGACTCGTGGGATACGGCAGGGTATAAATTTAATAATAACAATAACAACAACAATAACAACAACAATAACAACAACAATAACAACAACAACAACAACAACAATAAATGATGTATTTTAAAATGTCCTCTCATTAACAGCCTTGCTGAGATCTTGCAAACTGAGGGCCATGGCTTCCTTGATGGAATCTATTATCAATATCATTTAGATTTGTTAATTGTCCTGTCCCAGCTTACGCCGGGCTCTGGGCGATGTACAGGAGGGCAGAATGCCATAGAAACATATAAAACCTTAAAATTCTACAGAACAGTGATAAAATAAAATAATTTAACATCTACATGTGCCCCCTCGCCCAGCTAGTGTGGAGTTTGGTGCTGGGCTGTCATCAATGTGCTGATGACACCCAGCTGTTTCTTTCGATGGCTGGCCAGCTGATTACTGTTCCTGGGAACGTAGCTGGGGGTTCAGATGCTGTGTTGACCTGCTTAGGGCAGAGTCAGCTGAAACTGAATCCAGGGAAGATAGAGGTTCTGTGGCTGGGGGGGGGAGCCTTGGTTGGGTTGTCGACTCCCGACTCTTGAGGGTGTGCCTCTATCACCAGCCCAGTCCGTCAAAAGCCTGGGCGTGACTCTGGCCTCCTCCTTGTCTATGGAGGCACACGTTGTGAAGGCTGCCAGGCTGGTGTTTCTCCAACTGTACCAGGTTAGGCGACTGGCTCCCTACCTGTCTCACCCCAACCTAGCCACAGTGATCCACGCAACAGTCACTCACCTCCAGGATAGACTACTGCAATTCACTCTATGCGGGCCTACCCTTGTGCCTGATCCAGAATCTCCAACTGATCCAAAATGCAACCGCACAAGTCCTTACTGGTATTCCCCCCCCCCCAGACAGCACACATCCAACCAGTGCTACGCAAGCTGCACTGGCTTCCAGTGGAGCACCAGATCAGGTTCAAGGTCTTGGTTTTGACCTTTAAGGCCCTTAACAGTCAGGGACCTACATACCTTCGAGACCCCCTCTCTCAGTATGCCCCTGGAAGAGTGTTGAGCTCAGGAAATAAGAACTTCCTAGTGGTCCCCTGCCCAAGAGAGAGCCAGCTGTCCTCAACCAGGACCAGGGCTTTTTTGGCCCTGGCCCCCACCTGGTGGAACCAGGGCCGGCCCGAGGTTTTCCTGCCCTCTAGGTGAGCGCAGATGCCAACCTACCAGCAGGGCCTGGAGACCATCCCAGCGAAGTTGGTGGGCGTGCCCTGCTGCAGCCACCCCTCGATCTGGCCCAGCCGCTTAGCCAGGAAGCCCGGCGAGTTGTGCCCGCCATGCCGCCGCCCCCTTTATAGATTGAAAGAGAGAGAGAGACTGAGCCGGTACCTTAAATTGAGTCCAGTAACTGGTGGGGCAGCCCGGGGAGCATCTGCAGGGTGGGAGAGAGAATGCGTGTTCTGTCCAGCCCCTGATCATGGGTAGGTCAGGCCAAGAGACCAGCCCCAACTTACCCAGAGAGAACGGCTCTATCCCAACCCGCCTCCCAGCCTCCGCACCTGTGCCATGCCGGTGTCTGGTGAGTCCTCTGGCGCACTCAGCCTTCTCGGCACCACCTTCACCATATTGGGTGGCAGGCACATGGGAGGGAGGGCACAGCGTCACCCACCTGAGGCTCCGGCGTGACACAGGGAGAGGCAGCCCCACCACCACCGCCCCCTCGCTTGCTCCTCCGCTGGTCAGCTACAGCACCACACTTTGCCCACACCGCCACCGCGCGTCCTCCTCCTCCTGCAGCCGTCAGAGCCAGGCAAGGCCTGGCGCTCCTTCCACCCTCGAGTTGCTGCCTCCCTCTTCCTGGGAAACCCAGTTGGTGGGAGAGCGCTGCGGCGCCGGCGCGTCCCCGGCCAGCAGCATCGATCTGCTTGTGTTGAAAAGCATGGAGCACAGCAGGAAAGGAGGTGGGACTCGCAGTCTCCGGAAAAGCAGAACCCGCCTCGGCGCACGTTACCTCCTGCTGCTACTGCTGCTGTCGGTGTCGCCATGAACTGCAACGTCTGGCTCAATGGAGGGCGCTCCTGCGAGCTGCACGGCGCCACTGCCTCCCTCGCTGGCCAGGCACCCCAGCGGCCACCCCTGCCTCTCCTCCCGTGCCCTAACGGCCAGCTCGCACTCTAGGTGAAGGCCTAGTTTGCCTAGCGGGCGAGCTGGCCCTGGGTGGAACTCTCTGCTAAAAGACATCCATGTCCTGAGAGAGCTATTACCTTTCCGCTGGGCATGAAAGGCAGAGATGTTGTGCCAGGCATTTGGTTGAGGACAGCAACTGGGGAGGATAGTATGACATCTGCACTCCCCTACACTTCCCCATCCCTCAAAACCCGTTCCCCAAGGAGGCTAGGGGAGCCGATTTTTCCACCATCTGGTATAGGTAAAAGGTAAAGGTAAAGGTTCCCTTGCTCGAAAGCCAGTCAAATCCGACTCTAGGGTTGCGGTGCTCATCTCCGTTTCAAAGCCGAAGAGCCAGCGCTGTCCGAAGACGTTTCCGTGGTCATGTGGCCGGCATGACTAAACACCAAGGCGCACGGAACGCTGTTACCTTCCCACCGAAGTGGTACCTATTTATCTACTTGCAATTTCTTGCTTTCGAACTGCTAGGTTGGCAGGAGCTGGAACTAGAGACGGGAGCTCACCCCGTCTTGCGGCACCCGGGTCTTGAACTGCTGAACTACTGACCTTCCACAGCCTGCAGTTCAGCGTCTGAACCACTTGAGCCACCGCAGCTCCTATTCTGGTATAGGTATTCTGTCTCTATTGATTGATCTGTTTTCATTGGTTTTCAACGCTGTTTAAAAGGCGGCCTAGTAAATCTAATTCAATAAATAAATAAATAAATAAATAAATAAATAAAACTAAAGACCCACATAGAGTCCATGGTGATGGTGTCCTGGAAATTTCTACCCCCAACTCTGGACTACCAGGCCAGTTCCTGGGAACTCATAACAGCAATTTGGGGGGCGGGGGGGCCATCCAAGGGGAAACCATAGCTGCCCTCAATCAAAAGCCTGGCAGAACATCTCTGCCTTACAGGCCCTGTGGAATTGTATAAGATCCTGCGGGGCCCTGATGTCATCAATCCATCTCAAGTGAGGTTTTCCTCTTTTCTCATCTCATGTGAGGTCTTCCTCAAGAGCAAGTTTGGTGTATTGGCTAAGTGTACAGACTCTAATCTGGGAGTGCGCCTGTGGCGGCCTGAATGCCAGTAGAAGGTATTAGCCAGCCTCCAGAACTATTTCAGCCACACTGACCTTTTCAGCCACTCTCCAGCAGTCAGCAGTTATTCCAGCACTATATAGTACCACGCCACACAGTTCTTGTGGTGAACTATATACAGTTTATTCACAGAAGGTACAACGCTCAGACAAAGTGCTTCGCCAGACGCCATAAATCACAAAGAGGATACCCTGGACAGCACTTGTCCACTTATATACATATTTACATCCAATCAGCTTAGAGCTGAGTCATGCCTGTGGCCTCACACCATAATCTGGTCTAAACCGGCCAAGACAGGCTTCCAGCAGTCTCACTGCTGACACTAAGATCATACAGATCTGACAGCTTATATTAACAGTTCAACAGGAAGAACCGGGTTGGATTCCCCACTCCTCCACTTGCAGCTGCTGGATGACTTTGGGCAAGCCATAGTTCTGTCAGAGCTATTCTCTCAAGTACAGTTCTGGAAAGAGCTCTCTCAACCCCACCTAGCTCACAGGGTGTCTGTTGTGGGGAGGGGGAGGGGGAGGAGTATGTAAGCCACTCTGAGACTCCAAGTGAAGGGTGGGGTATAATTCCAACCTCCTCCTTCTCTTCTTCTTCTTCTTCTTCTTCTTCTTCTTCTTCTTCTTCTTCTTCTTCTTCTTCTTCTTCTTCTTCCTCCTCCTCCTCCTCCTCCTCCTCCTTCCCACTTTCCCTAGCATTACCGTCTTTCTCCAGTTACAATACAGATTTAAAGCAGTATTTTCCACAGGCCTTCTCTAAGCCAAAAGAATCTGTGCAGATGAACCCCTGGGAGACGATATAAGGGAGAAACTGTCATCTGGTCTCCTACTGAATCGACAAGACCATCAACAGCATCCATCCACGAAGGGGGGGAAATCAAAGAGTTTTAGAATAGGTTTGGGTCCTAGGAAACAATACTGAAATTATCTCAATTGGACATGAAAGTGACAAGGGACCTGGTTTGTTAGGCTTCCCGTTTAATTTCCACGGAAGGTGATAGAACAGATCGAGCTCCTTCTAGGTCTGACTCACGGTGAAGGCATTTAAGAGTCATAATTTCAAAACAAAAATACTGTAAAATTAGAATTAGTGCAAAGCGACTGCCAACGGTGGCCCAGCATCTGCCACGTTCACGATAATGAGATGCAAATTATTCTAATTGAAAACAACTATAATATGCAATTTAGCTGCAGCTCCCCTTGCTCATTACATAGTTCCACGGTGGCTGTTGGTGATAAACAGGTTTTGAATAGATACTTTCCATCTATTAGTGGCTATCATAGAAGAACAGTCTCCATGTTCTGAGCCAATAGACCTTGGACGACCAGATGCTGGGGATTAATAAGAGCAGATGGGTATTACCATCAGCGCTCAGCCGGTGGAATCCAACCGGTCATTGTCAGAAAACTGAACAATGACCAAGCTGTATGGACCATTGCCCTGAACCAACATGCAATTCTTATTTAAGTTTATTAGCTGTTGTAAATTTTCAGGGCTGTGTGGCCATGGTCTTGGCATTGTAGGACCTGACATTTCGCCAGTAGCCGTGACTGGCATCCTCAGAGGTATAACACAGAAAGATGGAGTACTCTCTGTGTCAAGGTAAGAAGAAAAATGGTAGGCAGGTAATTTATATCTACTCAGGAAGGTGGGGTAGGGTGGAAATAATGATAATGACTCAGCTCTACCCCACCTTCCTGAGTAGATATAAATTACCTCTCTACCGGAACTGGCAGCAGAGGATAAAAGCCAGAAGGTCTGGAGCCATCGAATTGTAGTCAATCAGTACCTGCCTGGGAGTGGAGAAACCCAGGTTCACACACACACACACACACACACACCTGGTCATGGAGGCTTGATAGGTGACCATGGACCAGTCACCATCTCATTTGCCTAACCTACCTCATGGGGTTGTTAATGATGATAAGATGGAGGGATGCAGATATCTGTATGCCACTTAGAGCTCCTCGGAAGAAGGGTAGTGAAGAAATATGACAGAAGGGGGAAATCTTGATCGTCCAATGCTCAGTGCTACTCTCAGGGAATCTAAAAGACGTTGGCCTGTATCCGACCACTCCACTCAGCTAAGGTTTTGGCAAAGGAATGGCCATAAAGACTAGGTAAGTATCCCTTGTGCTAGCCAAATTGCTTAATGTATTAATAACTATAGGGAATTATGATATTTAAGAGTAATTGGCAACTAAGGGGACATAAGCCTATGTATACAGAAGTCCCACCCTTTCCAGTTAAACCAGAAATAAGCGCTGAAACCAAGTCTTTAAAGAAATGGATTCTTTACTGGGATGTTTTCCAGCATACAATAAAAACACAATCATACGCACAAATATTCAGTCCTAAGAAATATAGATAGAAAGGGATAGTGACATTCACATTAGCAGGATAATCATTGAGGGGCGATACTTTACCGGTCCTCGGCGAGATGAAGCAATCCACGGAAAAATAAGGGAGACTATAAGGGGAAATGGGATTGTATTCTGAGCCAGCAGAACACGTGGACAGACTCAGGCTGCACTACACCCAGAGGGAGCAAGATAGGGCAGGGTTTAGATCTGGAGGAGAGAGAGAGAGCATAGCTTGTAATGCTCTTTTATGCACTGTGGGGCTGTGCCGTCCCCTTGGGGTGGGCTTCACTGGCCACCTCCCTTGCGCTATCCCCTTGGTCAGTCCCAGGAAGTTGCTAAACTTAAAAAAAACAGTTTCAGGAGGAAGGGGGCTTAATGGTTGGGCAATATTTAGATTCTTTTTACTTTCAACAGTGGCACCTTTGGAGAACAATAGTTGAGTCCAGGGCTATTGTCTTTGGATGGCTCTGGACGATGAGTTGATGGGTTTAGCTGGACAGTAGCAGATAGCTTTTGTTATTCCTAAGAGTCCACATCCAGTCTCTAGTGAAAGTGAAGAGGGGGGTGGAGGGGTTGCCTGCATGTTGAGAAGGTTTGCTCACGGAGTCTCCTCTGGATTTTAAGTCCTTGTTGCAGAGCATGGCATTTTTCCATGGCACATGGTTACTGGTTTCTGTGCGTTTTCTGTGTCTAGGGAGCTGGCCTCTCTTCCTGCTGCACTGCGGGTAAGAGATGGCAGGTAATCTCAAAAACAATTGGCACATCATCTCAGGAGAAGGCTTTTCTCTGCTGGCGTATGCCTGCAGCTGGCATCACTTTGGGTCACCACACAGTTCAGTCCCTTTTGCACACTAATTGCACAGTCCAGTTTTATCACTTATGAACTACTAGGAAAAAGGTCCGTTGTGGAAATAAATACAATGGTCTCCAGAAAGAGGCTCTGGGTGGGTGCCCCGGCCTTGGACACTCAGTGTCAATTTGCTGTGGCGACCTCAACAGGGTATAATGACACTGAGTCCACCATTTTCTCCAGAGGAACTGATCTCTGCTACCTAAAGAACAGTTGTAATTTTGAGTGATCTCCAGCCCTCATCTGGAGATTGGCAACGATGGTTCCCCAGAAGGAAATGGTTGGTTTGGAGGGTGGAGTCTATGGCTTTGTACCTGTCCGAGGTCCCACGCCTCCTGAAACCTCACCCTCTCCAGGCTCCATCCCTCACATCTCCAGGAATTTCCCACCTGGAGTTGGCAAACCTATCTCCTTCCCAGCCAGTCATCAACCTACCTTTATTTCCCCCTCACTCTTCAGCTTTCCACCCCCCACACACCTGCAGCCTCTCCCGTGCTCTGAAGCCCTGACTGCTACGTCACATTGGCTGTCATACGGGGGCCACCTCAGCAGCATATAAGGATACAGAGCCCACCATTTTCTCCAGGGGAACTGATCTCTGCCATCTGGAAAGCAGTTGTAATTCTGAGTGATCTCCAGCCCTCACCTGGAGATTGGACACATTTTACCTCAGAACAGCAAACTGTTTAGAATGTTGAAGGCAAAAGCCAATCAAGTCGCATATGTAAATGACCTCTGTGTTCCGAGGCAAAGGCCAATGAGGCTGCATATGCAAATAACCTCTGTGTTCTGACTGGCTATGGGGGGGAGAGGAACAGAAAACTGTTCAGAATTTGGAGGCGAGACTCAAGCAATGCAGCCAGTGGATAGGGACAGATTCCGAGTGACACACCAGGGCGCCAACCAATTCCGGAGCGTGTGGAATGTTCTAGAGAAGTCCACCACCATTCGGCTTTTATTTATAAGGGAGATAAGTCCATAAGAGTGTTATACGTGCCTTGCAGGGCAACACTTGACAGAGATTATCACAGATGTATAATCAGGCTTGTAGCCAGGATTTTGTGGTTTGTGGGCAATTTTTTTTTTCTTTTAGTGGGGCTGCCGTCATTTTTATGTCAGCTCCGATCCGCACCCAAGCCCAGCCGCCGGCAGGCATCCCTCTCCCTCTCCTTCTGCAAGATTTAAAAAGCACTTCAGCTGATTGGTGGTGAGCATGTGGCCCGCTGATCAGCTGGAGGGCCCTTTAAATCTTGCAGGAGGGAGAGGGACACATGGCGTAAGGCTAAGGTGATTATGGGAGCTGCGGTGGCTCAAGTGGTTAAGACGCTGAACTGCAGGCTGTGGAAGGTCAGTAGTTCAGCAGTTCGAGACCCGGGTTGCCGCATGACGGAGTGAGCTCCCGTCTCTAGTTCCAGCTCCTGCCAACCTAGCAGTTCGAAAGCAAGAAATTACAAGTAGATAAATAGGTACCAGTTCGGTGGGAAGGTAACAGCGTTCCATGCGCCTTGGCGTTTAGTCATGCTGGCCACATGACCACGGAAACATCTTTGGACAGCGCTGGCTCTTCAGCTTTGAAACGGAGATGAGCACCGCAACCCTAGAGTCGCTCGACTGGCTTTCGAGCAAGGGAACCTTTACCTTTAAGGTGGTTATGGGAACCACCCCGAGCCATTCTACCCAGAAGGAAGTCTTCTGTCATTCAATGGCACCTCAGTCACCTTTCTGAATTGTCTCCCTTTTTCCATTCTAAGGTTGCCAGACTCCAGGTGGTGGCTGGAGATCTCTCACCATTACGACTGACCTCCAGGCAACAGAGATCAGTTCACCTGGGGGAAATGGCCACTTTGGAAGGCAGGCTCTATGGCACTATACCCCATCGAAGTCCCTCCCCTCCCCGCCCTCCTCAGGCTCCACCCCCAAAATCTCCCAATTTGGAGCTGGCCACCCTGCTCCATTCCCATGAAGACCTGGTTTTAAAGATGAGAAATTTCACCATGCCTCTGGGTCACCCGTACCCATTAGCTCCAAGTGCTTGGAAAGCATCCGCAGAACTAGCAAGTTTCCCCAACGCTATCTGTCTTCATTACCGTGCCCGGACCTGACAGACTCCTGCACATTTCTAATACCCATTCTTGCCGCATTTGGCCTTTTCCCTTCCCTGTGCTCCATCTCGCCTAATAAAAGGAACATTCTGAGATAAGTTTCGTCTTGGGCTTCACACCCCAAGTTAGATTCTGATGGCTATTATCCTCACAAAGGCCGAAAATGCCTACTGAGTCAAGATGGCCTTCTTGCAAATGATGGGAGCAATTTATTTTGGGAACCCATTCATCATCATCCCCCTATTCATCTCTGCTCGTCCTTAGCTTCTTGCTCGTTGTGTCTTAATGCGAAGCTTCCTCCTTTGAAGGAAATGGGTTCTCTAAAAAGGGTGAATGCTTCACATAATAGATTCTGGGCCCCATAGAACGTGTCCTCCTGAACAACCATGCGGTTTAGAATTTGGGGACATTGTTTATTTAGATGTTTGTATTCCACTTTGATCCCTAATTAGGATTGCTGGCTCTGGGTTGGGGAATAGCCTTGCACTGAATAGTATACAGCAAGCCTCATATGAACCATGAAGATTGTACCAAGACAGCCCATTACTCTAACAAGGTCAGTATTGTCTTCCATAATTGCCACCAGCTCTCTCGGGTCTAAGAGAGCTACGTGTCCAAGAGCCAGCATAGTGTAGTACTTAGAGATCTGGAGAACCGGGTTTGTTTCCCCTCTCCTCTGTATGATGCCTGCTGGGAGACCTTGGTGAAGTCACAGTGTCCCTCAGAAACTCTCTCAGTCCCCCCACACACACCTCACAAGGTGACCGTTGGTGGGGGAGGAAGGGAAGGACATTGTAAGTTCCTTTGAGACTATTGGAGAGCCGGTTTGGTGTAGTGGTTAACAGCACAGACTCTAATCTGGGAGAACGGGGTTTGATTCCCCACTCCTCCACATGCAGCTGCTGGTGTGACCTTGGGCCAGTCACAAGTTCTCTCAGAGCTGCTCTCTCAAAAGCAGTCCTCGAAAGAGCTCTCTCAGCCCCACCTACCTTACAGGGTGTTTGTTGTGGAGAGGGAAAAGGAAAGGAGATTGTAAGCCATCCTGAGACTCCTTCGGGTATTGAAGGGCGAAGTATAAATCTAATTATTTCTTCTTCTTCTTCTTCTTCAGAAAAGCCAGATATAATAATAACAATAATGCTTTTGATTTATTAATCACTTTCCCCACAAGTGGGCTCAAAGTAATTTACAGTTACTCTTTAGACAGGGGACTAACAATGTTTCATAGGGGGTAGGGAAGACAACATACAATTCATTTTTAAATTGTACATGCCGTAACTGCCCGGTGGAAACGTTTCTGGCTTGGCTCAGTCACTTTCTGAATGGCTGCGTTTCAACTGGCTTGATGACGTTGGGGCTTTCAGGACCCGTATGTCTTGTCACCACACTGCCACCGCCTGGCCGGAGCATCCCACTGCAGGGATTTTCGTAGCTGAGAAGATTCTTCCGCCTTTCCGGAACCAAGGACCAGGACGTCTCCAAACGACAGCTAACACCTTCCCAGCGGGGGGAGTCGGTGTGCCCACCCTCTCTAAGGAGTGGTTCCCATTTTATCTACTCGCCGAGGCTTTCGAATCGCTGGGTGGACGATGAGCTGGGGACAACAGGCTGGCTGCTCACACCAGCGCGGGGCTCGAACTGACACAGTTCGGATGTTAAGGCAGTAGGATATACCCACTTCTCTATGTGGAGGTCTTCCACATCACCTAGGCCCTGATCCCTTTATTTGGAGGTGCCAGAAATTGAACCTGGAACCTTCTGCATGGAAAGCAGATATTCTACCACTTGAGCCATAGCGCTTTCACAAGTAATCATTTGTGATTCTAGTTCTAACAAAGTTGCATTGGGAAGCTTCTATATTCCATGTAAAATGATAAATTCATCTGAAAAAGCAAATTATTGATACCCATACTTGCCTGGCAGGAGGGAAGGCACCATGGTATAGCCTGTTCTCATCAGATCTCAGAAGCTGAGCAGGATCAGTATTTGGAAGACTTGGATAGGAGGCCAGCATGAAAGACTCTGCAGAGGAAGGCAATGGCAAACCCCCTCTGCTTCTCATTTGCCTTGGAAGCCCCTTGCGGGTGTCACCATAAGTCTTGGATGGGCGACCACCAAGGAAGTCTCTACAGAGGAAGGCAATGGCCAACCACCTCTGCTTCTCACTTGCCTTGGAAGACCCTTGCTGGGGTCACCATACGTCTCGGATGGGCGACCACCAAGGAAGACTCTGCAGAGGAAGGCAATGGCCAACCACCTCTGCTTCTCACTTGCCTTGGAAGACCCTTGATGGGGTCACCATAAGTCTTGGATGGGCGACCACCAAAGAAGTCTCTACAGAGGAAGGCAATGGCCAACCCCCTCTGCTTCTCATTTGCCTTGGAAGCCCCTTGCGGGTGTCACCATAAGTCTTGGATGGGCGACCACCAAGGAAGTCTCTACAGAGGAAGTCAATGGCCAACCACATCTGCTTCTCACTTGTGTTGAAGGCCCCTTGCTGGGGTCACCACAAGTCAGCTGCCACGTAATGGCACTTCACACACACACACATGCACACACTTCTTACATTCAACTCAATGAAGAGTTCTGTGGAACTCAAAAGCTTACTCCCCCTATTTTGTGAGGTTTTGTTTGGTCCTAATAAAAGGCATAGCATATTATTGTTAATGTTTAATTTTTTCCCCATAGACCAACTTCTTCTTCTTCTTCTTTTTAAAGGCTGTATTAGGAATGACTCCCAGGAGATGTTAGTAACAGAAGCGAGAGGTGGAAGTCAAAAGAAGCAATAAGGGAGTGAAGTGCCCAAGAATAAGGGTAATAGACTGTAAGCAGAGTGAAGGAAGATACGGCCTTGTCATCAAAGCTAGAAAGAACAGAGGAAGTCGAGACAGGGAGACAGTAGATCAAAGGGCCACGAAGGGGGAGGGAAGAGTGAACCAGATGAAAGTGAGAGGGGGTGCCGGTTAGAAAGGAGGGCTCCGGCAAAGACTGAAAAGGACATAAGTGGCAGAGGAGGAGAAGGCCAAACTCACAACCGTCTTCTCAGAAAAATGCCAAAAAAAACCCACAACATGTATAAGACATGGCAGCTGATCCTGATGGATTGAGCTAGTAATCAGAACGACCAGCAAACCCAACCAGACCAAGGAGTCAATAAAAGAACAGGGACCTTGATCAGCAAAGCAAACATCCCAAAGGAGTTTCAGCCAATACAGGGTTTTGTTTTGTTTGTTTGTTTCCACCTCACTTTTCTCACCTAAGGCCCTGTTCATACGAGGTGTTTTGGGCCGGGAGGGGGACGGAACGGGGGCAGAGCAAACGGGCGCGATCCCACGGCAACATCTGGGAATCGTTGCCTGCCCATCCCTGATCCGTCCCTACCGCCGAAAACCCGCACTAAAAAAGAACCACCTACCTAGGTGGTTCTTTCCAGTAGAGCGCCTCAAGCCGGGCCGTGGGATCGGCCGGCGTGTCCTTGCGTCGGCACATCCCGGCCCCCGGCCTTCCTGCGCATGCTCGAGCATGCGAAGTTCGGCAGACTCCCCCTCCCATCTGACTCTTCTTCCTCTGATGATGCCGGGGAGCGACGCGACGCGGCTCGGGGGATCCGTGGGATCCCGCCGCGGCGTCTCAACTTTGGTGCGGCTCAGATTAGCCGCAGTTCAGCCGTCCTTTTCCCTGCCGTGTGGCAGGGACCTAAGAAGACCCAAAGCAACTTACAGATTTCCCTCCTTCTCCATTTTATCCTTGTTAACAATGACCCTGTGAGATAAGCTACAATCCAGAGAAGGTGCTGGTGGTGCTGGTGGAAAGGACCATCGAGTCACAGCCAATTTGTGGCTACCTCTTGAGGTTCTCAAGGCCAGAGACGTTCAGAGGTGGTCTTCCATTGCCGGCTTCTCCATAGCGACCTTGGACTTCTCAGTGGTCTCCCATCCCACTACTAACCAGGACTGACCTTGTGTAGCTTCCCAAATCAGACGAGATTGGCCTAGCCTGGGCCATCCACGTCAGGACAGGGACAAAGAACAGCAAGAAATCGAGAGTGTTACTCTGCGAACCCCACAGGGACAGCCCTTCACATAATCATCCTCACTTGAGTTACACATCAGTAACTGAAGTTTTATCCTGGGCCGCGGCCACACGGGCCTCTTACCGCGCTAGTTTTCCCACAGTTCTTCTATCTGTGTCATTTTATATCGCTTGGAGGTGGTCAGATGGTCCCTCTGTCTTCCACTTCACTCGCGCGAAGTACTGATCACACAGCACGCCGTCCCCGCAACGGCGCGGAGTTTTTTTAAAAAAACCTGTGCATGTGCTTGTGCATACATACAAACTAAGAAGACCAAAATAAAAGCGAGCGCCTGTTTGCACATGCGCATAACTTAAACCGGAAACACAAAAAAGGGGGGAGGGTAGCTCGGTCACGGCGGATTGCTGTCCAGATACCAAAACCGCAGATACAAAGCGCGAGATATCGGAAAACACCTGTTCCAACAGGTGTCAGAAAACGCGGATAAAAAGAGCGGAAACCGCGGGACTCAGCCCGCTTCAGTGCGGGAGGCGGGTTTGCCAATATGAACAGGAAACTTTAATGCGCGAGGGATCAGCAGCGAAGCCCGCACTAAATGTCCGTGTGACCTGACCCCTGGTGTGGTAAATATCAGATTTTATTGTTGAGAACAGAAGAATGTAAGAACATAAAAGAAGCCATGTTCAATCAGGTCAGTGGCCCATCCAGTCCAACACTCTGTGTCACACGGTGGCCAAAACCCAGGTGCCATCAGGAGGTCCACCATCAATTGAGATCAGCGTCCTATCTGAATTGTGTATGTGAGTTACCACTAGGTTGATTAGTTGTAATTTGAAATAGTTTGAAATATCTTGTATGTGTTCATAACAGAGATAAAATTATTATGTTGCAGATGCTTAAGGCTTGTTGTCTAACTTTTATGAAAATGAGAGCTTTGGCACCTCTATATGTAAGTCAGCAGTAAGATTATTGTATTGTCTCTTGTTTCTTGTGATTGGTGTAGTACATATTCTAAAAATTGTATTTTTGTGCACTACAGAAGAAGATTTATTTTTTGAAACGTTGGTAAATAATCCGGAGACGACGTTGTACCTTGGTTTATAAATTCTATTAAGTTGTGTATCATATTGTAATGCTTCAGAGCACAATACATGTACAGCATTACTTATACGTCTTATGACTGTTGATTGCGGGTCAGACTATCACGACTGTTGGCTTTATATTTGTTTATCTGTTTTAGTCGTGTGTGTCCAGATTTTTTTAGAACATAAAAGAAGCCATGTTCAATCAGGTCAGTGGCCCATCCAGTCCAACACTCTGTGTCACATGGTGGCCAAAACCCAGGTACCATCAGGAGGTCCACCATCAGGACCTAGAATCAGAGAATCACAGAGTTGGAAGGGACCTTCAGGGTCATTAGTCCAGTCCTCTGAAGAATGCAGGGAATTCACAAATACGTCTCCCCACAGCCCCAGGGAACAGGGGTTCCATGCCAAAAAGATGGGGGCAACCCAACAACCCTCCAGGATCCCTGGCCAAACTGGCCTGGAGAAAAATTGCTTCCTGATCCCCAAAGTGGCGATCAGCATTTCTCTGGACATGCAGGAAAGGGCCACAAGAAGTAAGCGCTGATGCAGCCCTTCCTGCCCACCCTCTCATGATCTGCTTAAGTTCACACAATCAGCATTGCTGCCAGACGGCCATCTAGCCTCTGTTTAAAAACCTCCAAAGGAGGAGAGCCCACCAACTCTCAAGGAAGCCTGTTCATATTACTGTTTGTTGATCCATTCAAATCACATTTTCCCTATGCAAAACAGGAATTTTGTGGTTGTCAGAATCAGACAGCAAGAGCTGTCACCAAAGTCTTATTGACAAGAAAATTCAAAGCAAATGTTGTATTTTCTCCTAGGGGGAAAAAATAAACCTAGGGTATTTTGATTCCAGCAAATACAAACATTCAAAGAAACTTTAAGATAAGTGAAATGTCTCGGGGTATATGTGTGCTCTACATATTGATATACTGTTATTAGATTTCATCTAATGAGAGTTTTAGAGATACCATGGCTATCAACAAGACGAATCAGTGGCTTCTATTTCAAACCAAGCCTGAATTCTCCCCAGCAGCTAAAATAACTAAACGGAAGCCGACGTACTTTGATCACATTCTGAGAAGACAAGAGTCACTGGAAAAGGCCATAAAGCTAGGAAAAGGTGAACATTGTGTTGAACCTTAATTCATAGGGTTGCCCTAAGTCAGAAGAAGAAGAAGAAGAAGAAGAAGAAGAAGAAGAAGAAGAAGAAGAAGAAGAAGAAGAAGAAGAAGAAGAAGAAGAAGAAGAAGAAGAAGAA
>NW_015167247.1:18481-18727 GCF_001447785.1 Gekko japonicus
CTCTGACACAAACTGCCCTTTTTCAAGGACAGCTGTGCCAGAGCTTGTGACTGACCCAAGGTCACATCAGCAGGTGCAAGTGGAGGAGTGGGGAATCAACCCTGGTTCTCCCAGATTAGAGTCCACACACTTAACCACTACACCAAACATGATGGCACTTAACATACATACAATGCAATAGAAAATTGTAGGATTTCTCCTCACACACAATAGCTAAGGAATTTTCAGGGAAACTGTAAGACCATA
>NW_015167247.1:18756-19930 GCF_001447785.1 Gekko japonicus
GATTGGAACACTGGTCCATTAGTCCAGCATCCTTTTCCACACAGTTTTTAACATAGTCTTTTTGGATGGGAAAGGGGAACCTACACTCCCCTTTTCACCACTGGAAAAAAAAATGTTGGGACATCATGGCTTCCTTGAAATCTATCCATCAAGAATTTAATTCACAGGAGGAAAAGGACCCTAAAAGATTTTCTGTCTGAAGAGCTTTGTTAACCATGGAAAGAAAAACATCTCTCTGGTGTACGGTTGCCAGTCCCTCCCGGCAACTGATGAGGGATTGGGGGGGGGGACGTACCTGACCATCATGGCTTCCTTGAAATCTATCCATCAAGAATTTAATTCACAGGAGGAAAAGGACCCTAAAAGATTTTCTGTCTGAAGAGCTTTGTTAACCATGGAAAGAAAAACATCTCTCTGGTGTACGGTTGCCAGTCCCTCCCGGCAGCTGATGAGGGATTGGGGGGGGACTTACCTGAAGAAAGAGAAAAGCCCAGGCCTTGTCACTGGCATCACACCAGAAGTGACGTCATCACACCAGCAACATCCCGTTGACACTCTAGTATTTGGGCAAAACCTCTATGGTTAAAAAACCCAGCTTCTACCATAGAGTTTCTGCCCAAATACCAGAGTGTTGCCTGGATGTTGCTGGTGTGATGACGTCACTTCCTATGTGATGACAGCGACAAGGCCTGGGCTTTTCTCTTTCTTCAGGTAAGTCCCCCCCATCCCTCATCACTGGTGGGATGACACTACGGAGCCAGCTGCCACTGAAACTATGTCCTTTCAGTCTACCCAGCCAATCAGATTTTTAGTGGCCAACCAGAAGCTGAGAGTCCCACGTGGTCCCACCCACTCTCTGATACTACTTGGCGGATGCCAAAAAAGGTATCAGTGGGCACCACAGTGCCCACTTTGGGGACCCCTGCTAGAGTGTCGAACAAGTATATGGGAAGATCTAGCTTCAAAACCCTCTCCTTGGTGAAGGAGAGCCAGTTTGGTGTAGTGGTTATGTGGTGTAGGGTTTAGTGGTTGGTGTAGTGGTTAAGTGTGAGGACTCTAATCTGAGAGAACCGGGTTTGATCCCCCACTCCTCCACTCGCAGCTGCTGGATGACCTTGGGCAAGCCATAGTTCTTTCAGAGCTGTTCTTTCAAGGACAGTTCTTGAGAGAGCTC